>NW_021833824.1:20000-50000 GCF_006345805.1 Octopus sinensis
GGTGGTGCTGATGATGATGATTATGACGACGACGACGACGACGATGATGATGATGATGGTGGTGATGATGATGATGATGATGATGACGACGACGACGACGACGATGACGACGATGAAAGATGGTGATGACGACGATGATGTGGATGGTGAGGAGGGTGATGAAGGTAAGAAGGATAAAGAGCAGCAGAAGCAGCAGGGGGAAGAGAAGAAAGAGCCAGGGGAGGAGGAGGAGGAAGAGCAGAAGGAAGAGCAGGAGGAGCAGGAGGATGAGAAGGAAGAGCAGAAGAAAGAGCAGGAAGAGCAGGAGGAGGAGAAGAAGAGAGAGCAGGAGGAGGATTAGGACGAGAAGGACGATGACGATGATGATGAGAATGATAATGATGTTGCGCTGTGAGAAAGGTCATAGAAAACCGCTCACAGTTCTCTTTTTCTGTCCCCAAACCTTATGTTCCTTTATTTGGCGCTTTTGAAGTATAGACCGATGTACTCTATATTGGAAGCACTCCGTCGGTTACGACGACGAGGGTTCCGGTTGATCCGATCAACGGAACAGCCTGCTCGTGAAATTAACGTGCAAGTGGTTGAGCACTCCACAGACACGTGTACCCTTAACGTAGTTCTCGGGGATATTCAGCGTGACACAGATAGTGACAAGGCCGGCCCTTTTGAAATACAGGTACAACAGAAACAGGAAGTAAGAGTGAGAGTGAGAGAAAGTTGTGGTGAAAGAGTACAGCAGGGATCACCACCACCCCCTGCCGGAGCCTCGTGGAGCTTTTTTAGGTGTTTTCGCTCAGTAAACACTCACAACGCCCGGTCTGGGAATCGAAACCGCGATCCTACGACCGCGAGTCCGCTGCCCTAACCACTGGGCCATTGCACTTCCACACTCTATACTTAACATTAAGTTAACACATGGCAGCACATGGATCTCGCTGATTCTCTTTCTTCTCTTTTCTGTTTTAAAATCCGTGCCAACCAGGAACATTGTATTGCTTTTTTTTCTATCCCTCGCTGTAACCACAATTTATTTTAAGTATCCCATCTCCCCTTGCACCAGTGGTTCTCAACCTGGGTCCATATGGCTCCTGAGCGTTCATATAAGATTTTAGGGGTCCTTAAAATAAAATAGTAAATTGGGAACCAAGTGGCTGTGTGGTAAGTAGCTTGCTAACCAACCACATGGTTCCGGGTTCAGTCCCACTGCGTGGCATCTTGGGCAAGTGTCTTCTGCTATAGCCCGGGCCGACCAATGCCTTGTGAGTAGATTTGGTAGACGGAAACTGAAAGAAGCGTGTCGTATATATGTATATATATATATATATATATATATATATATATATATATATATATATATATATATATATATATATATGTATGTGTGTGTATGTGTTTGTGTGTCTGTGTGTGTCCCCCTAGCATTGCTTGACAACCGATGCTGGTGTGTTTACGTCCCCGTCACCTAGCGGTTCGGCAAAAGAGACCGATAGAATAAGTACTGGGCTTACAAAGAGGCGGTGCTTCAGCATGGCCACAGTCAAATGACTGAAACAAGTAAAAGAGTAAAAGAGTAATAGTATTTTAAGGGCTCCTGAAAAAAATTCCTTTAGATGTATGTGTTAGCATCTATTGCAAGAAACAGCTAGGTTTCTTTCTCTAAAATTTTACATAATTCAACCTACACAAGTTAATGTGTGAAAAACAAAATAGGAATTTTGAAAGATGCTTCTATAAAACTAGTTTTTAAACATCGAATAGCTATGGAGGGGGGTCCACCAGAACAAAATACTAATGAAAGGGGTCTATAGATAAAAAAATAGTTGATAACCCCAGTTGGGTTTCAAGCCAAAACTCAAGGAGCGATGCCGAATTCTGTACTATATTAATTCTCTAAATATCCCAGAATATCTTCGCCATTTCACCCTTGTTCCTATATACAAATTCTTACTATACGAAGGTGCATTCCAGAAGTTTGGAAACTATTTTTCGAGTAATTTATTAATTCCAAAGAAATACAAAAAACACTGATTCCTTGCAGAGTAGGGTCCTCTTACTTCAATGCACTTATTGTTGTACTCCAGCCATTTCGTGAAGGCCCCATAAACAACTTCCAAAATATCTTCACTATTTCATCCCTATTTCTATATGCAAATTCTTAATATACGAAGATGCATTCCAGAAGTTTGGAGATTATTTTCGTGAGAGACATTTATTAATTCCAAAGAAATACAAAACATTGATTTCCCATAAAGGCCCCATAAAGAACTTCCAAAATATCCCAAAATATCTTCGCCATTTTACGCCTATTCCTATATAAAAATTCTTAATATACGAAGATGCATTCCAGAAGTTTGGAGATTATTTTTGTGAGAGACATCTATTAATTCCAAAGAAATACAAAACCCTGCTTTCCCATAAATGCCCCATAAAGAACTTCCAAAATATCCCAAAATATCTTCGCCATTTCACCCCTATTCCTATATGCAAATTCTTAATATACGAAGGTGCATTCCAGAAGTTTCGAGATTGTTTTTCGTGAGAGACATTTATTAATTCCAAAGAAATACAAAACACTGATTTCCCATAAATGCCCCATAAAGAACTTCCAAAATATCCCAAAATATCTTTGCCATTTCACCCCATGTTCCTATATACAAATTTTTAATATATGAAGGTGCATTCCAGAAGTTTCGAGATTTTTTTTCGTGAGAGACATCTATTAATTCCAAAGAAATACAAAACACTGATTTCTTTCGGAGTAGGGTCCTCTGACTTCAATGCATTTATTGTCGTTCTCGTACTCCAGCCACTTCGTGAAGGCCCTATGAAGAACTTCCAAACCGAATGTGTTTGAGAACCTTATCAAGAAGAACCTTATTCTTCGTCTTCAAAATGAATGGCCCTTATGTTCTCCATCAGCTTGGGGAACAACCAAAAGTCATAATGAGCATGGTCTGGATTGTAGAGAGAGTAGTGAGGAACAGTTTCGATACCCGTCTCTGTCAAGTCGTTCATTACCAGGATAGAATTGCAAGTAGTGTTTAGTTGTGTTCCCACAACTGTCTCCTACAATTCGGAATAACAAAATTGGCAGGTCAGCTTATTAGGTATATCATAATGATATACTAATAGTCTAATATACTAATATATAGTATGGCTGGATGGAAGCACTCCGTCGGTTACGACGACGAGGGTTCCGGTTGATCCGAATCAACGGAACAGCCTGCTCGTGAAATTAACGTGTAAGTGGCTGAGCACTCCACAGACACGTGTACCCTTAACGTAGTTCTCGGGGATATTCAGCGTGACACAAAGGGTGACAAGGCCGGCCCTTTGAAATACAGGTACAACAGAAACAGGAAGTAAGAGTGAGAGAAAGTTGTGGTGAAAGAGTACAGCAGGGATCACCACCATCCTCTGCCGAAGCCTCGTGGAGCTTTAGGTGTTTTCGCTCAATAAACACTCACAACGCCCGGTCTGGGAATCGAAACCGGGTTCCTATGACCGCGAGTCCGCTGCCTTAACCACTGGGCCATTGCGCCTCCACAATATATAGTATATAGTCTAATATACAAATATAAGACTAATAGTCTTATAAAATACAAAGTCTCAAAACTTCTGGAATATACTACGTTTATTCTTTTCGCTTTCTTTCCCATGAGACTACAGGCATTTTCTTATTATTGAAGGTTCCTATCAATAATGAGCATCTAATCCATCGTGCTTTGTTTCTCATTTTAGTGTTATTGCCATTAAATTAAAAATTATCTGACACCGTAATTGTATTTCTTTGTAACGATACCAACATTGTTTATTTAGTGATTTCTACATTTTGAATTATTAAACGAGATGGGAACGTCTCGCTGTTATAATCACACTATCAGGAAATACAATTATATGTATATATGTATATGTATTCGTTGATGGTGAGACAGATTTCATCAAAAGTCATTAATGTCTCCAGTCAGTTTCATATCATCTGGGATAATATTTACATTTCAACGAAATATTTGCTTTCTTAGGCTGTCTTTGGACAGCTGAAATAGCTCTCAGATCCAGTAAATAACCACAATTGGTTTTCGGGTCCTTCGATTGACCAATATTTTCCTCAGTACTGACCATTCCTCCTACTTATGTCGCCTAAAGAACAAGTTTAACGTAGAACGCATTTAACAGCATCGACGTTTCCACATGGACTCGAGAACGGTTGTGTTGTAAAGAAGTTTGGTTCGTAATCACGCGGTGATTGGTTCGATCTACTGGGCATCATCTTGTGCAGATGTCATATTCTATAATCCTGGATTCACTATCTTGTGGGAGAAATTGTAAAAAGAGATGACCGCCGTAAAGATATGTATATGCGTGTGTTTATGTATATACGTGTGTATGTATACATACACACACATATATATATGCATATATGTACGTATGTATATATATGTAAGAACATATACACACATACACACGCACACACGCATACATACATGCGTACATATATATGTATATCTGTATATATATATATATATATATATATATAAAATCCGTTCTGTCTGTGTGTGTGTCTTCTCGGATCTCGGGCATCCTCCATCCGATTGCGCTCAAATTTGATATGTAGATACCGACGGTATCAGAGCGTGTATAAGTCTAGAAAAAATTACAAAAATCGATTCCAGGTGGGAATGCGATTGATAAAGCCGTTAACCTGTACATAACTGCACCTTCCATTTTTTGTTGTTTTTGTACTGCTTAAAGGCACGTTTCTTTCCTGCCAAGCTTACTGTTTAAACCATGTTTGTGTTCTCCCAGTCAACAGCCTTATCATTACTGGTACTTTAAACTCTTCGGTTGCATATTTGTGTGAATAAAATCGCTTTTCTTTGGAATAGAAAAGTCTATCTTTATTTCTTCTTTTGCTAGTGTCTCAAATTTAGGTTAAATCAGTATTTCTCAAAGGGGAGGTCTATGAGACGGTCGGATAAGTTGTTTTGAGAAAATTTGGTTTAAATGTTTGATAACTCAGCACCGTCCATTTGACGGGGACGTTTTGCTCGTATACATATAAAAATATATATATATATATATATAATCAATATTGAAGGAAAAGAAAATGGAGAAAAAATGGATATATGAATAATTTATTTGTATGTTATAAAACGTTGAAAATTTCTTTTTAAAATCATACCAGTACAAATATATTGATTACAAGTTGTAAAGCTCGGCAAAAATAAAATAAAAGGGTTATTGTGAAGAAGATCTATACGGAGTACACTCTGTATGCATCCTTCAAACGAAAAATGATAACCTAAGTTTTATAAGCTCATAATGACCCTGAAGAAGTCCTACCCCATATAGTTAGAATATGATACCTTTCTTAACATTTAACCAAATGCTTAGAAATTCTGTTCAACTAGAGGATAGTACTGAAACATATGTGTAGGTTCTTTTATTTTTTTTTCAAGCTTTACAACTTGTAATCAATTTATTTGAACTGTTATTTTTTTTAAAGAAATATTCTACATTGTATAACATACACATTAATAATTCATAAATCCATTTTGTTCTTCGTTTTCTTTTCCTCCAATATTGATAATATATATAATTGCAATAATCTCTATCATATACCAGTGACTTTCGCATTATATCATAGAGATTAGCCAGTGGAATAACTTGGATTATATATATGTGTGTGTGAGAGAGTGAGAGGCAGTGTGTTTGTGAGTATGTGTGTATACCCCGGGCTTCCACACGGTTTCTGTGTATCAAATCTACTCCCAAGATATTAGTCGGACCGGGGCTATAGCAGAAGACACTGGCTGAAGGTGTCGTGCAGTAAGACTGAACCCGAAACCATGTAGTTACAAAATGAGTTTCTTAACTGCACAGCCATATCAATATCATATCAAATGATTAGGTGGAGTAAGATAGTTAATGGGTGAATTATTTTACAGCCCTCAGAAGATTGAAATACAAAGCTGAGTTTCTTAGGGTTTGAACTCAGAATGTAAAGAACCACTGCAAATACACCAGGGAATATTGTCCGAAACTCAAAAGACCCTGGCAATCCATCGTCATTAACGTCATAGAACTATCAATTTACTCAGTGAAGAGGGCAATGTTGATTTTCTAATATTAGATTTTCGTCTAGACAAGTTTTATTTTACGGCAATTAACGGAGGTCATAAAATGAAAATAACTTCAGACTATGTCTGATAACTTTTGTTAATAGGATTATATCAATGGTGAGGATTAGTGAATTGACAGGATTTGAGGACGAAAAGTTTATTTTGCTCCATATAGTTATATCTCTTTGTTTTCTGTAGGCGGTTTTGTTTCTTTAGTATGTATATGACAACTGTGTACTAGTCGAATTCTAAAAGTTATGCCTTTACTGTCTTCAGTAAAGGAATTATATATCTGGATATTGTAATCCTAGATACGCTTCGTTTTAAAAAGAAAAAAAGTGATATTTGAACGAGTAGAACGCCTACAATATTATGTATGCTTAGCGGAGCTAGACAATAACATTGGCAATGATGTTAGACTCGTAGATAATACATATCACTTAAATTCAATTCGAGTTTATAATGATTTATTAAGCGTTTGATTGATGACTGGCTGGTAGAATGTCAAACAAGATACTGAACTGAGAAGACTTGTTCTTTTAAGAAGTCTATCATATAAACATCAACGGTTGCTACGAATTTGGAGGCGTATGGCCTAATGGTTAAGGAGCTGCATTCACGACCGTAAGATTGTGCTGTTTCGTTTCCCCGACCGGGCGGTGCGTTATGTACTTGAACAAAGCGTTTTTTTATTTTATTTTTCACGTTGCTCCAGTCCAATGCTCCGCGACACACTGGGGTGCCACGAGACGATGCTAGGTGTGCGGAATGCAACCTCAATATAATTTTCCCCCTATACTTTTAATTCAGGTGTGCCGCCGAATTTTGAATAACTTAAGTGTACTGCAAGTGAAACAATGTTGCGTAGCACTGTTCTGGTCCACTCAGCTGTACGTGAGTTCCAGCAATGACTGAAAAGTTAACTGACCTCTGGACATCTACGGGGGTAGCAGCGAATGTTGTAATTTCTATTCCTTATCCAATCACGGTTTATCAAAACCTACTTCATTTAATATATCCCCCTATTTTCCTATTTTTAAGGAAATAGGACGATGGTGATTTCAGGGAGACTTGATTACTTTGGCTCATTAATATCGACTAGATGAACCCGTGAATTTTTCACGGAATTAATGGTAAATTTATAGGAATATTTCTGAAAATTATACCCAAAAGCTGTGAAAGTGCAGCCTGTGTTGTGTCTGTATCAAAAGATAGTAGCTCCTTTTTTAATCATTCAAAAGTGAAGGTAATTGAAATACGATAATTAGTTCATGCACTTTATTAGACCCTTTATATATTTTATGCACGATTTTATAGACTTAATACACAACACTCTCCATCTTTCTCTCTCACTCTTCGAATTACCCTTTTTTTTTCGCTCTTTGTTTTCCCTTCAACTAATCACATCAAAGCGTTACAGAAGGGCTAAGTAACGGAGTAAAAAAATTAATTTTAAGAAAAATTACACAGAAGTGGCTGTGTGGTAAGTAGCTTGCTTACCAACCACATGGTTCCGGGTTCTGTCCCACTGCGTGGCACCTTGGGCAAGTGTCTTCTACTATCGCCTCGGGATTTGGTAGACGGAAATTGAAAGAAGCCCGTCGTATATATGTTTTCTATTCCTGAGCGCCATACTAATACAATAGTTTGTTTGTACTCCACCTGCCTTCGTATTTTGTTTATTTTTGTAAAGCTTCCTGTTATATATGTATGTGTGTCTTTCTTTGTCCCCCCAACATCGCTTGACTACCGATGCTGGTGTGTTTACGTCCCCATAATTTAGCTGTTCGGCAAAAAGAGACCGATAGAATAAGTACCAGTCTTACAAAGAATAAGTCCTGGGGGTCGATTTTCTCGACTAAAGGCTGTGCTCCAGCATGGCCACAGTAAAATGACTGAAACCAGTAAAAGAGTAATTCACTCACCACTACTTCTCCCCCTCCCCATCCCATCTCATCCACTTTTAATGTTCTTGACCTTTAGGTTCTTCTCATCTATTCAAGGCACCGTGCAAATGTACAGTTTGAGCAGATCTTGTATTCATACAACAAACCTACTAGCATAATTAAGTCTAACACTTTCTGTAATAAACACAAATATTTCGAAGCCATTACGCGTTGTAAATATTTCACTAAAAATTTTATTATAAATGTTTTCAGTTAAAATTACTATAAATTTACTGTTAAATTGAATTCAATAGAAATAAAATTCTCATTATCTTAAGATACAGAATAATAATTTTATTTTAGTTTTGTATTTAAATTTTTAAAGAGAAAATATGGCAGCTTATTAAAAAAATCATATGTGACCAGCTAAGGTACTTCAAAGTTGATTTAAGTAAATTGGTAATTTTTTTTTCCTAATTGCTGAGTAACTCTCAATATAATGTTTCTTTGTAAGTAACTATTAATTTTGATTTTTGAATATTTATAAAAAAAAATTATACGATATACGTAATGCAATAAAGACGGGGGAAAAGTCACACTAATGCTGAATACAGAGAAAATATTAATACGAAAACGATGTTTATAGAAGCGAAAATGGAAAATAAATATAATCAAACGCCACAATGTCATAAGGTTGATTGAATTTAAGATATTCTACTATAAAAAATTAAATATTTTAAAACCAAAATCAAGTATTAGAAAACAAATATTTCAATGATAATATTTTATAAACTTAATTGAATCAGCTTCAATCGTTCTTAGTCTTTTGTTTTATTAATATTTTTAGTTTAACATAATCTTTTGGAAAGAAAACATGGCCCAGAATATAAAATACGTAGCTTTTTACCTTTCTTTCTTCTTCCATATTTGTTTTGTCATTGGACTGCAGTCATGCTGAGAAACGACTTTGAAGTGTTTAGTCGAACAAATTGACCCCAGGACTCTTAAATATTACACAACAAATATTTCATCAGGAATGTTTTATAACCTAATTAAATCAACTTCAACCTTTTCTCGATAATTTCTTTTAGTGTCAATTTTTGGAAAGAAAATATGGCCCGGAATAAAAGAACTTATAGAATTTTTTACATTTGTTTCTTTCTATTTGAGTCACTCATTAGACTGCAGCCATGTTAAAAAGTTTGATAGAACAAATCGACCCCCGTACTATTTTTCTTTTTCTTTTCTTTTTTAAGTCTGGTACTTATTCTATCGATCGCTTTGCCGAAACGCTATGTTACGGTAACGTAAACCTAGGAATTGCAAAGCGAGCTGTGCCTTCACCATTCTGTAAATCTTTAATTCTTTCACAAACATCGGAGCTCAAAGCGCTAGACACGAACGCACGTTCGTCAGATAGTTGTGATCCATGAACAGTTTTGAGTAGGAACCGAAAAGAGAACTATGAACACGCGATGTCATGTGCACATTGAATTCGTAACATGCAAGAGAAGAATCTTTTATACTCTAGGCACAAGGCCCGAAATTTTTGTGGGGGAGGGGCAGTCGATTAGATCAACCCCAGTATGCAACTGGTACTTAATTTATCAACCCCGAAAGGATGAAAGGCAAAGTCAACCTCGGTAGAATTTGAACTCAGAACGTAAAGACAGACGAAATACCTATTTCTTTACTACCCACAAGGGGCTAAACATAGAGCGGACAAGCAAGGACAGACCAAGGGATTACGTCGATTACATCGACCCAGTGCGTAACTGGTACTTATTTAATCGACCCTGAAAGGATGAAAGACAAAGTCGACCTCGGCGGAATTTGAACTCAGAACGTAACTGCAGACGAAATACCGCTAAGCATTTCGCCAAGTGTGCTAACGTTTCTTATTTCTTTATTGCCCACAAGGGGGCTAAACATAGAGGGGACAGACAAGGACATGCAAAGGGATTAAGTCGATTATATCTGGTACTTATTTAATCGAGCCCGAAAGGATGTAAGGCAAAGTCGATCCCGGCGGAATTTGAACTCAGAACGTAACGGCAGACGAAATACTGCAAAGCATTTCACCCTGCGTGCTAACGTTTCTGCCAGCTCACCGCCTTCGGAAGAGAGGAATAAAACAAGTTATATGATTATATGCATGCCACGTCTGACACTTCTATCCCGCAGCTTTGCTGCAATTTTCTTTTTACAAATGCAGCCGATGTACAGTCCAAACCAAATGGATATATCCTATGACTGATATCCATTTATAAACATTGCATAACTTCAATATCTTGAGTCACGTTAGTTCAGTACTTCTACTTCCTTGCTACTCTTACGCTTCTAATGCCGATACATGTTATTTCCTAAACATCGGCAAACTAATATACTTCCTATTATTTATTTACATGCCTCACAGCAATCCTAAAACTTAGGACCCTACCGAACCTTGGCCTCAGTGTAGAAAAGTTGTACCTCAGGCGGAACAACGAAAGCAAATTGCCAGCTTAGCGCTACATCAGTCTATTACATCAATTTGGCTCAAGGGTTAATATACTTAGACTGATATCGTTGTATTTGTTTACACAAGCTTCAACCACTTTCGACTTCATACTTTATTGATAATATGGATCTTCTCTGTGTATCATCTATCTGTATCAATCCTTTTCTCTCTCTCACTATCTCTCTTCCACCTGTCTGTCATACACAATCACATTTTACATGTATATATATATATACATATATATATATATATATATATATATATATATATAATATATATATATATATATATATATATAATATATATATATATAAAGACAGAGAGAGAGAGAGAGAGAAATAGATACCGAGAGAGACAATAGATAGAGAGAGATATAATAGTAATTGATTAAGTGATCAGAAGTAACTAATCGATATATATCCAATAGTCAAAATATTACACACACACACGGAATTAGAAAATCAGGGAGTCGAACAAAAGTACCTTGTGACATTTCGCTCAGTAACAGTAAACTATCTTTGCGCCAGCTCGACTTTGCTTTGGCCAAAGACCATTGAATTGAACCACATAAGAATATATATATATATATATATATATATATATATATATATATATATATATATATTCTTTATTACTATATTTATCTATATTATATTGGTGTAGCTCGGTGCGATCCCCAAAACTGGTATTGCCAGCTGGCATCGGTACCATGCAGTTGAACTGAAACCAATGTGGTTGATAAACAAACTTCTTACCACTCAGACACACCTGCGCCTATATGACCGGTCAGAATGAAAAATAATTAGACATTTGGTACAACTCTCCGTCAGTCTAAATACCTAATATTAATCAACAAACATTTCCCTACTGACCATATATAATACAGACTGTTTGTCAAGAAGATATATAAAAGCAAACCACAGTTTCATAAAAAAACTAAAACAAACATGTCATAACTATGAATTTCATATGTAGAAAGCTATGCAACATACCCGAAAATAGCTGAAATTGCACTGAATCGAATCAATGCTCGTTAAGCAGAGTGCCAAAAACAAAGAAACAGTTTTTAAAACAACACTACTGTAAAATAATAATAATAATAATAATAATAATAATAATAATAATAATAATAATAATAATGATAATAATAATAATAACAATAATAATAATAAGAAGAAGAAGAAGAAGAAGAAGAAGAAGAAGAAGAAGAAGAGGAAGAAGAAGAAGTAGAAGAAGAAGAAGAAGAAGAAGAGGAAGAAGAAGAAGAAGAAGAAGAAGAAGAAGAAGAAGAAGAAGAAGAAGAAGAAGAAGAAGAAGAAGAATGGTAATAATAATAATAATAATAATAATAATAATAATAATAATAATAATAATAATGATAATAATAATGATGATGATGATGATGATGATGATGATGATGATGATGATGATGATGATATTTGCAAACATTGCCACGAAACAAGGTAGACATGAGAGCAAACATTTTAATTAAGATTTTTCATCTTCGACGTCATCATGGTCATAATCAAAACAACATTTCTCATCATCATGATCATCACCATCATCGTCATTAACATCATCATCGTCATTAACATCGTCATCATTATCATCGTTGCCACCACGACTTCCATCATAATAATCGTCATTACAACGTTGGTATTGACGATGATTGTGTAATCATCGTCATCGTTATCAACATCATCATCATCATCATCATCATCATCATCATCATCTTCATCATCATCTTCGTGTTCACCATCGTCATTATCACCATCATCACCACAACCACGATTAACCCACTCCATTTCCATTATCATAATTATCGTTATCTACTTGCTATCGATTGTCATCATGTTAGTGATGATTGTAATGATGATGATTATGATACTTGCATGCCTTAAAGAGAAGAACAATAAGAAGGAGTAAGAGGAAGAGGAGTAAAGATGATGATGATGAGGAGGAGGATGGTGGAAATGATGATTGTAATGAAGATGGTGTCTACATATCAGTAATAGTTTTTGTTTAGTTGTTACCTCAATAGTAGCAGCAGTAGTGGTGGTAGCAGCAGCAGTAGCCACAGTAGCATCAGACCAGTAGCAGCTATAGTAGTAGTAGTAGTAGTAGTAGCAACAGTAGCAGCAGTAGTAGTAGTAGTTGCTGTAGTAGTAGCAGCAGCAGCAGCAGCAGCAGTAGTAGTAGTAGTAGTTGTAGTTGTTGTTGTTGTAGCAGCAACAACAGCAGCAGCAGCAGCAGCCGTTCAAGAATTTGGACCTGGAGATCTCCATTTCCAGCGACTTCGAGGGCCACCTCCCAGTGGTGTTGGAGGACGTCAACGAATAGCCCTCGACTACAACAAGACGACCAAAGTTTTTTTTTCCCCAAGGTTTGGGGTCACCTGCCCCTAAGCCCTAGACCATCACCTAATCACCCTTACCCGTCTTGTTGCTTAACAACAACAGCAACAACAGCAGCAGCAGCAGCAGCAGTAGCAGCAGCAGCAGCAGCAGCAGCAGCAGCAGTAGTAGTAGTAGTAGTAGTAGTAGTAGTAGTAGTAGTAGTAGTAGCAGCAGCAGCAGCAGCTGTTGTTTAGTCTCAAGTCAGTCTCGATCTAGTAAGACAATGACGAATGACATTCCGGGTGCAACTACCCAGTAATTATCTAATGTCACCCTTCAAAAGCAGTGGGGCGCGGGGTGTTATTGGAGGGACAATCGGCTGCTATTTCGAGCATGTCGAGAGTCGATGAGAAGGCTTTCCTTATTCTTCAAGAAAGAACGCAACTCGTAATTCAGTTGGAGATCTCAGTTCTTCAATTGTCGGTTCCATTTATTCTCCTTGATTCTTATAACCATCAATATTAGCAAGTGTTATTATTGTTGTTGATGTTGGAGTTGTTGTTCTTGTGCTGTTGACGTTGTCGCCATTGGTGATGTTAATGTTGGTTCGTAATGGGGTTCAATGATGATGATGAAGATGATGATGATGATGATGATGATGATGATGGCGACGACAACAAGGATTAAGAAAATTTAGAGGATGAGAGGAGGAGGAGGTAGAGGAGAAAGAGGTAGTACAGTAGAAAGAGATGGTCGTGGTGGAGGTAGTTAGTGGTAGGAAAATGAGGAAGGAGAGGAGGAAGAGTAGGAAGAAAGAGAGGAGGAAGAGGAGGGGAGGGGTGGGAGTCGTCGTCGTCGTCGTGGTGGAGGAGGAGGTGGGCGGAGAAGAAAGGGAAAAGGACGAGAAAGGAGGAAAATCCTTCCAAAGATGGTAATAATGGTGATGAAGGGAAGATGACGCCGACGACGACGGCGATGATGATGATGAGGAGGAGGAGGAGGAGGAAAAGGAGAAGGAGGGGATGCAGAGGGAGAGGGTAGGAAGAGAAGAAAAATGAGGTAGAAGGAAAGGAGGAAAAAGGAGGGGAAGGAAGACAAGAAAGAAGTGGAGGTGGAGGTGGAGGAAGAGTAGGTGGAGAAGGGGGATAAAGAGAAACAAGAAAGAGAAGGGATGTTTACAATGCTAATCACGATGATGATGACGACGATGACGACAGCGACGATATCAAAGAACATCTTTAGACGCAAGAATCCGAGGTGGATGGAGAGAAGGGATAGAAAGGTAATAATGGTAATGACAGCGATGGCGCCGCCGCCGCCGCCGATGATAACGATGATGATGATGATGATGATGACGACGACGACAACGACGACGACGATGATGATGATAACGATGATGATGATAAATGATGATGATGGTGGAGGTGGTGGTATTTAACCCACAGCTCAGCTCTAATCAACCGTTTCTAAGATCAAAGGCTTTCCATTTATGATCATTTTCGTTGTCCTTGTGTAGCTAAGGATGCGTTATTCAATGTAACTTCTCATTTCCTTTTCCCTCCTTTTTTTCCTCTTCTTATAAAATTGATAGGTTATGATTTCGAAGGTACTTTCAGCTGCTATTTCTAGCTAATCTAATGACCACATAGAAGATTTTTGATTAGTTCAAGCAAGGTTAATTACATATTGTGCTATAGAAGTCTCTAATTCACACATATCCTCTGATGTGTTGCGTCATATTTTGATTGCACTAAAAATGTCAAAGTGACATGATTATATACCACATAAGTGTGATGTGATTGATGAATGATCAATAAGGACGGTGTGAGTTGAGGGAGATTTCGCTGTTACTTCTAGCAGGTCAAGTGACTCGAATTGAATGGTTCAAGCAAGGTTAATTACAGATATTGTTATGCAGCATCTAATAAATCGCATATTCTGTGTTCTGTATATTAGTGATATTGGCGGCGGTGGCAGAGGCGACGGCGGCGGTGGAAAAGGCGACGGTGGCGCTGGTGGAGGAGGAGGAGGAAGGGGGAGGGGAAGCGGTGGAAGAGGAGGCATGGAGGGGGGAGGAGTGGAAGAGGAGGTGGTGAAGGAGAAGGTGGAAGCGGAGGCGGTGGAGGAGGAGGTGGAAGAGGAGGCGGTGGAGGATGAGGAGGAGGAGAAGAAGGAGGAGGAGGCGGTGGGATAGGAGGAGGAGGAGGAGGTGAAGGAGGAGGAGGAGGAGGTGAAGGAGGAGGAGGAGGAGGCGATGGTGGTGGTGATTGTGGTGATTGTGGTGGTGGTTTTGGTGATGGTGATTGTGGTGGTGGCGATGGTGGAGGTCGGGGTGGTGGCGGTGACGGTGGTGGTGGGAGAAGGTAGTGGTGGTGTCGGTGGTGACGCTGACGGACGTTGATAAAGGGAAGCTTATACGGTTCAATATTTTGTTGCTGGTGTTGTTGCTATTGTTGTTGTTGTTGTTGCTGTTGTTGTTGTTGTCAATGTTGTTCACGATAAGGAGGACGATGATGGTGTCGATGTGCATCATGGTAATGATACTATTGATGATGATGATGATGATCATGATGATGGAGAGGAGGAGGAGGACGACGACGACGATGACGATGACGACGACGATGATGATGATGATGATGATGATGATGGTGATGATGATGGTGACGACAACAACGAAGACGACGATGATGATCATCATCATCATAGCGGTGATGATGATGATGATCATCATCATAACGATGATGACAACAATGATGATGATGATGATGACGATGATGACGACGGTAATATTGACGAAAAAGAGGATAAAAGGGTAAAGAGCCCCACCCCTTCGGTCATGAATGACAATGGGATTGCACTTAAAAAGTTCCACCACCCCCACTCGAGGCAACAGTCCGAGCAAGGTTGTTTATGGAAGACCAGCAATCCAGCCTCTCTCCTCTCCACACCACTGATGTTGTCCAAAGGAAAAGGCAAAGGGGCCGATACAGCTTGGCACCAGGAACATCACAACTCATTTCTTCAGCTGAGTGAACTGGAGCAATGTGAAATAAAGTGTCTTGCTCAAGAACACAACACGCAACCCGGTATGGGTATTGAACTCACTACCTCATGATTGCGAACCCGACGCCCAAACCACTGGGCCACGCGTCTTCACAACATGGTGAAGATAATGATAATGACGATGATGGTGATAATGATAACGACAATACGACAATGATGATGATGACGACGACGACGATGATGATAAGGAGAGGATGATAATGGTGGTGGTGGTGGTGGTGGTGGTGATGGTGATGATGATGCTGGTGGTGATGATGTTGATAGTGATGATGAGGATGGTGATGATTATGATGGTGATGATGATGATGATGATGATGATGAAGGTGGTGGTGGTGGTGATGATGATGATGATGATGATGAAGGTGGTGGTGATGATGATGATGATGATGATGATGATGATGATGATGATGAAGATGATGATGATGATGATGATGATATGATGATGATGAAGACGAAGATGATGATTGTGATGATTATGATGATGATGATGATTATGTTGATAATGATGATGATGACGAAGACGAAGACGAAGACGATGATGATGATGACGATGATGATGATGAAGACGAAGACGAAGACGACGACGATGATGATGATGATGAAGACGAAGATGATGATGATGATGATGATGATGATGATGACGATGATGGAAAGTCTTAATTAGAATGTTTGCTTTCGTGTCTACCTAGCTTCCAAGCAATATGTCTGCAAATATTTTTGTTACTATTGTTGCAGCGATTATTCCTGTTGTTGTTCTTGTTCTTGTGGTTTGTAATCGATACTTTGGTCGATAGTGTGATTGCTGTTACTGTTGGTATTCCTGTTGGTATTATTGACTCTTTAGTTATTCGTATCATCACACTGGTTGTTGTTGTTGTTGTTGTTGTTGTTGTTGTTGTTGTTGTTGCTGTTGTCGGTGTTGTTGTCGATGTTGTTGTTGATGTTTGACGTACTGTTTGCTCCTGTTTGTGATTTCTCCAACTGTTATCAAAGCTGTTTGGGGGTGGTTAGTGGTAGGGGGTTGTGTGTTGGTTTTGGTGAAATTGGTAACGGTGGCGGCGGCGATGCTAGTGGCGGCGGCGGCGGTGCTGGTGATGGTGAGGTGGCGGCGGCGGTGCTGGTGAAGGTGGGGTGGCGGCGGCGGTGCTGGTGGTGCTGGTGGTTGTGGTGGTGGTGGTGGTGGTGGTGGTGGTAATGGTGGTGGCGGTGGCGGCGGTGGTGACGGTGTTGGTGGTGGTGGCGTAGGCGGCGGTGGTGTTGGTGGTGGTGGTGGTCGACGTCGTCGTCGTGGTGCTGGCGGAGGCGGCGGAGGCGGCGGAGGCGGCGGAGGCGGCGGAGGCGGCGGAGGCGGCGGAGGCGGCGGAGGTTTTGGTGGGGTGGCGGCGGCGGTGGCGGCGCTGGTGATAGTGTTGGTGGTGGTGGTGGTGGAAGTGGTAATTTGGTGGCGGTGGTGGTAATGGTGGTGGCGGTGGCGGCGGTGGTGACGGTGTTGGTGGTGGTGGCGTAGGCGGCGGTGGTGTTGTGGTGGTGGTGGTGGGTGGTGGTGGTAATGGTGGTGGCGGTGGCGGCGGTGGTGACGGTGTTGGTGGTGGTGGTGGCGTAGGCGGCGGTGGTGGTGTGTGGTGGTGGTGGTGGTGGTCGACGTCGTCGTCGTGGTGCTGGCGGAGGCGGCGGAGGCGGCGGAGGCGGCGGAGGCGGCGGAGGCGGCGGAGGCGGCGGAGGCGGCGGAGGTTTTGGTGGGGTGGCGGCGGCGGTGGTGGCGCTGGTGGCGCTGGTGATAGTGTTGGTGGTGGTGGTGGTGGTGGAAGTGGTAATTTGGTGGCGGTGGTGGTAATGGTGGTGGCGGTGGCGGCGGTGGTGACGGTGTTGGTGGTGGTGGCGTAGGCGGCGGTGGTGTTGGTGGTGGTGGTGGTCGACGTCGCCGTCGTCGTCGTCGTCGTGGTGCTGGTGGTGGCGGCGGAGGCGGCGGATGTGGCGGCGGAGGCGGCGGAGGCGGCGGAGGCGGCGGAGGCGGCGGTGGTTTTGGTGTGGTGGCGGCGGCGGTGGTGGCGCTGGTGATAGTGTTGGTGGTGGTGGTGGTGGAAGTGGTAATTTGGTGGCGGTGGCGGCGGCGGTGGTGGCGTAGGCGGCGGTGGTGGCGTAGGCGGCGGTGGTGGCGTAGGCGGCGGTGGTGGCGTAGGCGGCGGTGGTGGCGTAGGCGGCGGTGGTGGCGTAGGCGGCGGTGGTGGTGGTGGTGATGGTGGTGGTGGTAATGGTGGTGGTGGTAATGGTGGTGGTGGTGTTAATGGTAGTGGTGGTGGTGGTGGCGCTGGTGGCGCTGGTGGCGCTGGTGACGGTGTTGGTGGTGATGGCGTAGGCGGTGATGGTGGTGGTGGTGGTGGTGGCGGTGGTGGTAGTGGTGGTGGTGGTGGTGATGGTAATGCTGGTAAAGGTGTTGGTTGTGTTGAGTGTGGTGATGATGTTATAGGTGATGGTATAGATAGTGAGAGTAGTTGAGTTGGTGGTGCGAGCGATGGAGTAATTGTGGTACTGGTAGTGGTGATGATGTCGGTGGTGCTGCTGGTAATGGTGGTGATGGTGGTGATGGTGCCGTTGCTGGTGCTGGTGGTGATGGCGTTAGTTGCGATGGTTGTAGTGCTGGAGAATGTGTTAATTGTGATGAGTGTGGTAGTGATGGTATGGGTGATGGTATGGATAACGAGGATGGTTGAGAAGGTTGTATGAGTGATGGAGTAATGGTGGAGGTGGTGGTGCTGGTGGTGGTAGTATGTATGGGGATGATGGTTGTGATGGTGGTAGTGGTTGAGGTGGTAGCGTGGGTGATGGTATAATTGTGGTCCTGCCGCATTTGTTGCGAATAATGTTTATAGTATGGGTGGTAGTGATGGTGAATGTAATAGCATGCTAGTTTTGGTTGTTAGTGGTAAGGATGGTGGGGTAGGTTGTGACGGTGGTCGTGGTAGTCG
This sequence comes from Octopus sinensis, assembly GCF_006345805.1. Lineage (NCBI taxonomy): Eukaryota > Metazoa > Mollusca > Cephalopoda > Octopoda > Octopodidae > Octopus > Octopus sinensis. Next base: position 38,874 of record NW_021833824.1, read on the forward strand.
TAATGGTGGTTGGTTGTTACATAACATGATAGAAGCAGTTCCACACTGAAAACATTCTGTCTGTCTGTCTGTCTATCTGCCCTGTCTGTCTTGGAGACAAAAAGATATTTCTGACACAGCACGGTCATTACCACCGCAGTAACAATAACAGCAACAATAACAACAAAAATCGAAATGATGATGATGATGATGATGATGATGATGATGATGATGATGTTGACGATGATGACGATGATGACGATGATGACGATGATGACGATGATGATGATCGTGATGATGATGATCCTTTCTACTCAAGTTTGTGAAGGACCTAGTCGATTGCATTGAACCCAGTACTTAAATGGTAATAATAATAATAATAATAATAATAGTAGTAGTAGTAGTAGTAGTAGTAGTAGTAGTAGTAGTAGTAGTAGTAGTAGTAGTAGTAGTAGTAGTTGTTGTTGTTGTTGTTGTTGTTGTTGTTGTTGTAGTGAGTTCATTTATTTGCCACAAGGGCGAAGGATTAAGGGGACAATACGGAGACAGACATAAAGTGTGGGGGCTTACATAGAATAATGAAATGATAAAAAAAAATAAAGAGCAAGTTTACACGGTATGCACTGAAAAAGAAGGGACATATGAATAGCATACAAAGGTGAAAAGGAAAAAAAGGAAAATGGTGGGGTGGATGATAGACATGGGGTCCTCCTGACACAGAACGCCTCTAGGGATAACCGAGGAACCCCACTGTCTGAGATTTCTCTGAAATCCTAAGAGTAAGTGCCCTCCCCAATTCCTTCTTTCCGATTCGCAGGTCTACACTTAGTGAGGCACCATCCACTCTTGCCATTTTCGCAACTTTCACTCACCTTTCAATAAACTCACTCGAGGACAGCACTTCCCCCTCCACTCTCAATTTCCTTTTCGAGTAAAACTTGAAAAATCAAGTGAGTGCTCTACTAAATGGCAATGTATCTGTCCTCATGCCTTTCAGCCTTGTCCACCAAATAACCTCTTTCGCCACAACTACCTGGTAAAGGAAAATTGCCTTGCCTGCCTGATTGAAGACGGGCGGCGGTGCGATCATCACTACAGACTCGAACGACAGACGGTTCAGTCCCACACGTGTCAGCAGCTATTCGACATAACCCCAGAAGTCAGCAATGCCCGGACACTGAACTAGGGTGTGCAGATCGGTTCCGTCTGTCTGACAGCACATCCGTGCCCGAAGAGTTTATCTCGAATCGGCAGCGCCTCCTGGTAGCACTGCCAGGCCAAGGACATCTGGAAATTATCCATGACAGTTTCCGACCGGAAAGTCCACAGGTTTGCTTGTCAGTTGTTTGACCTTAACCAGTTGAGCATGTTCTTTGGTGGCTGACGATACGTGCAGCTCTGATCACGAACAGAAGTAGTAGGGGAACATCATAGCCATGTGCCGAGAGGGGTGTTTCGTTCAACTTCTTTAAACAACCCTTAATAAAGGACCATTTGAGCTGGATGGGCTACTCGACCTGAAGAAAATTCTAACTGGGCCCCAATGCAAGGTCATGCGCTGTTTATCTTGATATGAGATCACCATGTCACTGAGCTTCACCTCCGCTCATTGTTCATCCGCTTCTATTCTTTACCTGACGATGTAATAGTTACTGGAAGGAGATATTTGAGCTTCATGCTAGTCGATTTCTGGAACTGAGGGCTATGCTAGCATTTCGGCCATCCTCAGAGCTGAGACTGGAAGTGAAATCAGTGATACAGCTCGTGTTGCTCTGAAAACAAAAACTTTGGGGTCAGCTGTTTTACTGGCTCTGCTATTCTCTGTTTCTCTGCGGTTTTTTTTCTCAGTTTTTTCTAAACAGGTCCTCATATGCACACTTACTTGTACATGACTAGTATTTAGGCTTTCTTCTTTGCATTACTAGTCGCATGGCCTTTTCTTCCGCGCTGTCGACGAGAAACCACACCGAGAAAATGTTCCGTAGTCTTCGGACGCCATTAGGTCCGGTATACGTATTATGACACATTTGTTGTTCTAGTTACCTCTGAACTAGCTAGCTGCCCTGTTGTGCCACAAGGGAGACGGTGGGTAAGAGGAAAGTAGTTACCGGCATCCTTCACCTTGTTCTTCGTACGCATATTCCCAAATATTGAATATCTATGAGCAGGGCGCTTGCTCACAAATACACATACATGTATAAATGTGTATATCTCCCTGTTTCTTTCTGAGTTCCTTTCTGTGGAAGAGCGTAAGCTCGAAACCTTAAAGACTTTTTTCATTTCCCGAAATTTAAACTAATACATCTGTTTGTTGTTTACACCACATGTCTTCGTCTTTTGTTTTTTGTGAATTCTCCCTGTATACACACACACACGTATATATATATATATATATAGTATGAAAATTTTGGGTGTGTGGTAGCGATTGTGTGTGTATACAGAGTATTTCGATCTCAAAAGGGAAAATTGCATAAACGTCAGAAAATAATATTTTCATAAACTTTTTAATAACTTTGCTTGAAGCGCCAATCAATTCTTGCCTAATTAGTATGAAATTACAAAATTTTATTTGAGAATTTAATATTAAAATATAATTAAACTTAATTTATCAATTCTGTAGAAAAATAAACAAGGAATATTCATAGTCACGCGGTATTCAGTCAAGGGTAGCCGAAGGAAATTTTTAAGTAGGCACCAGATCAGCAAGAAATAATAGCCAAATTTCTCTCAAGTTACAATCTTTGGTATTAGAAGAGGAAAGATTTATTAGAAAATGCGGTCCTGTGTCAGAATTAAAAAATAATACGAGATGGACACGGATGGAACATCATTGATCAATAGGTTTTTTGGACTATAGGTGCTCTGAGACATGCAGCAAAGAAAACAAAAATGGTAGCGAAAACATCGTGAAGTAGGAGCATGAATAAGAGATTGTTCCTTCAGGACTTTGATATAAAAAGTCAAACAAGCACTCCGTCGGTTACGACGACGAGTATTTCAGTTAATCCGAACAACGGAATAGCCTGCTCGTGAGATTAACGCACACGTGGCTGAGTGCTCCACAGACACGTAATACGAGGTACAAAGACTTAATAAAGGAACATGGAGTGGATACATTAAGGGACACACCTTATAAATGATGAAAGGAAGAAATGGAGCTGCTTGGTGAGGCAAGTACTCCATTTTCATATTCATTTCATTGTTATCATGCATGTAAAACATGCATTTTTAATTTTAATTTTTATGTTTATTTATTTGTCTGTGTTATTTTTGTATGTCCCCACATGCGTTGTACTAATATCTGTGTATACCCTTTATTGGAAATAAAGAAATAAGAATCGTTAGCACGCCGAACGAAAGAGTCGTGTCTTTTTCCTTAGTAAGAGTCTACTGTAAAATTTGTGTTGTTTTGTGCTGTTTTGCAGCGGTTTTCTGGTGGTGCTTTCTCTCCGCTTTAGAGTTAACCGTCACAATGGCAAAGAATATGTTTTATTCGGACCTTAGTGGTTCGGAATTGTCCTCTTCGGAGGAAGAACTTATAATGGCTGCAGGTAGGATGGATAAATGCTTGAGGGAAAAGAGTGTTGCAGAAGTGACGGAGGAAAAAAAAAAGTGATCGACTTGACAAATATAGAAAAGGATGGAAGAATGGCCCATAGAGTGGGGTGGCGTTAAGTTGCCACCACCCCAGAAGGTATTGGATGAAATTAACAGGAAAACCTTAGTTTATAAGGTATACTATGTAAAAGAGAGGAACATAGAACACGTGAAAGCTGAAGAAATAGAGAAGGCTTTAAGTACGGTATGGCAAGATATAACATATCTTGCAAGAGGCAATAAATATGGAACAATTGTGGTCCATTTTAGGACAGAAGACATAGCAAGGAAACATGCCACAACTACAGTGAAAGCAGATAAAGTGGTCCTTCTACCCACTTACCTTGGAAGAAGGACTTCCAAGATTAGGGTAGAAGAAATCCCGCCGGACATAGATGTGGCTTGGGTTGTTGCGGCTCTCCTTCTTGATAGTAAGGAGGAAATAGCCGCCGTCCTCCAAGCCACAGAAATAGAAGGGGCGACGTGGAAAGGAAAGACGTTAGACCTTATTGTCCAAGCCGAAATGGAAACCTTGGTAAAGACGGTGACGGTCGGTTATACGATTCTGAGAGTGTGGGTGGAGGGAAGAATCCCTCGTTGTTTTAAGTGTGGCCAGAAGGGTCACATTAGGGCATACTGCCCTATACAAAAAAGAACAATTTAGGAAAAAGAAGAAAAAGAGCCGGAGAAAAAAAAACAAGAGGAAACACAAAAGGACGAAAAGGAAAAGGAAGAATTATGGACATTAGCCGAAGGAAGAAGGAAAAAGAGGAAGAAAAGACAGTGTAAAATGGAACCCCAAACCATCCCCACCCCACCCATATCCTCTCAGTCCCACCCTCTCCCCGCAAACACCAAATCCACCTATTCCCATCCTTTACAAAGCAAAAAAGGAAAGAAGGCAAACAAACAATCCAAGATATACAAAACCCCACTCCCCGTGAAAATAGTTACGCGTGTATGTTAAGGGAAGAAGCAGAAAAGGAACGGATTAACGAGGTTAAAGAATGGAGGACGGCAAAAATTGCTAATGTGGAAGGCTGCACAAACATTGTTGGATGGCGCATCATGTGTGTGCTAGTTTCTCAAAGTCAAAAAGATGTTATAACAAAATATAAAAAAAGGAAATAAATGTTGGGGGTTAAACGCGGACATCAAAAGGGCACCGGACAATGTGAGGTATTGGAAGCACTCCGTCGGTTACGACGACGAGGGTTCCGGTTGATCCGAATCAACGGAACAGCCTGCTCGTGAAATTAACGTGTAAGTGGCTGAGCACTCCACAGACACGTGCAACCTTAACGTAGTTCTCGGGGATATTCAGCGTGACACAGAGAGTGACAAGGCCGGCCCTTTGAAATACAGGTACAACAGAAACAGGAAGTAAGAGTGAGAGAAAGTTGTGGTGAAGGAGTACAGCAGGGATCGCCTCCATCCCCTGCCGGAGCCTCGTGGACCTTTTAGGTGTTTTCGCTCAATAAACACTCACAACGCCCGGTCTGGGAATCGAAACCGCGATCCTACGACCGCGAGTCCGCTGCCCTAACCACTGGGCCATTGCGCCTCCTCTAATGTGAGGTATAAAGAACTCATAAAGGAGTACGGACAGGACATCATGAAGGCCTGACCGTATAAAGGATGAAAGGAAGTAAATGGTACTGCTTGAGTGGGGCATGTCGCTCATTTTCATTATCATTTTAATTGCATCATTCATGCATATCATACGTTTACTTTTGATTTTTTTGTTTTATTTATTTGTTCGTTTTTATATATCCCCACATGTGTTTTGTATTGTCCCCTCTTTGTTGGCCCCTTGTGGGCAATTAAAATTAAAGAATCGTTAGCACGCTGGGCGGAATGCTTAGCGACATTTCGTCTGTCTTTACGTTCTGAGTTCAAATTCCTCCGAGGTCGACTTTGCCTTTCATCATTTCGAGGTCCATAAAATAAGTACCAGTTACGCACTGGGGTTGATATAATCGACTTAATCCGTTTGTCTGTCCTTGTTTGTCCTCTCTGTGTTTAGCCCCTTGTGGGTAGTAAAGAAATAGGTATTTTGTCTACCGTTACGTTCTGAGTTCAAATTCCGCCTAGGTCGACTTTGCCTTTCATCATTTAGGGGTCGATAAAATAAGTATTAGTTCAGTACTGGGCTCGATGCAATCGACTTAACCCCACCCCTGAAATTCCTAGCCTTGTGTCAAAATTTGAAATCAATTTAAAGGGCTACTAATGTGACGCGCTAGCAGAATCGTTAGCATGCCGGGCGGAATGCTTAGCGACATTTCGTACTCCCTTTACGTTCTGAGTTCAAATTCCGCCGAGGTCGACTTTGCCTTTTAACCATCAGGATGAATAAAATAGGTATCAGTTGTGTATTGGGGTCGATGTAATCGACTTAACTCATTCAAAGTAATTGTTGGCCGTGTGCCAAACTTTCAAATTAATATAAAGGGCTACCACAATGACAGAACCCCCGATGAACCAACTTACCAACACGATTGCAGTTTCTCATTAAGACAGCCATTGATTAAATAACCAGCATTTCAAGATATATTCATTAACAGAAAATTTGTTCGCCACACCCCAAGCGAAAGGAGAAGTAATTTATTTAATTAATACTTGTTTATGTTTCTTCCAACATTTCTGCGGTTTTCATTTACCAAATCAATTCTTAAGGGATATTAGTCGGTCTGCAACAATATTCTTTTCTACTCTAGGAACAAGGCCCGAAATTTTGGGGGAGGGGGCCAGTCGATTAAATCAACCCCAGTACGCAATTGGTACTTAATTTATCAAAACCGAAAGGATGAAAGGCAAAGTCGACCTCGGCGGAATTTGAACTCAGAACGTAAAGACAGACGTCCTAACGTTTCTGCCAGCTCGCTGCCTTGGTCTGCAACTATATGAGAAAACACTTAGCCAAGATGCCGTGCAGTAGGATTGAACCTGTATACATGCCAATCATGAAGCTAGGTTTGCAACAATACGAAATTTTATATACTTTTGCTGATTCTTTTGTTTTGCTATTTATTCTCTTTTTGTGTATGGTTCTTAGATTTTAATATTTTCGTTTCGTTTCGGGTTGTGAATTTTTATCATTTTTCTGAGTTTTTTTTTTTTCTTTTTTTTATCATCAATTTCTTGTCTGAACAGATGTTTTATTTATTTTCTGGGATATTTATATTTATTTATTTTGTTTAGCATTTTGTTCCTGGATATTTCTAACAACGAAATATTCGGCTAATTAATTATAGCAAACTTTCAAGCTCATCAAGTTTACAATATTTAATTACCAACAGGAGGCGATGGTTCGGGAAGAAAAATCGATAGAACAACATCGGATTAAATAGCCTGCAGTATTCGATAACATTTCTATAAGTTCTGAGATCAAATCCAGCTGAGGTCTCCCTTAATAATTATTTCAAATTTTTGCCTCAAGGACAGCTTTATGGAGGTGGAAATGTGTCGATTACATTGACCCCAGTGTTCAACTGGTATTTATTTTATAGGCCCCGAAAGAATGAAAACCAAAGTCGACCTCGGCGGAATTTGAACTCAGAATGTAGTAGTAGACGAAATAATTATTTCTTTACTACCCACAAGGGGCTAAACACAGAGAGGACAAACAAGGACAGACAAACGGATTAAGTCGATTACATCGACCCCAGTGCGTAACTGGTACTTATTTAATCGACCCCGAAAGGATGAAAGGCAAAGTCGACCTCGGCAGAATTTGAACCCAGAACGTAGCGGCAGACGAAATAACGTTAAGCATTTCGCCCGGCGGGTTAACGATCCTTCCGGTTCGCTGACGAGGAGAAAATTCTTATGAATTAACTCTAAAATCGGGGCCGATGCGATAATAACGGAATTTTTTAGAAATTTCTGTCGGCTTACTTCGAGACACGTGCTTATAGTGATGAATTATATGGTTATTGACGATTTAAGTCTATTTTCGGCATATTTGGCATTAGAATTTTTTCTTTTGCCCTTGTTTTTAAGTTGTTTATAAATTTAACCTTTAAAGGTATTTTCTAATATGCTGGCCATTGATAGAATTTATTTCGAAAAATTTTATCCTATTTTAGATGTAAATTTAATACTATTCAATTCCGGACTTTCACACTCTATGAGAATTTTCAGTCCGATCACACGTGTCTCGGAGTGTGCAATAGAATTTCTATTTTGGATACATTTGGGGTACTTAAGTGTACTCATGACTTAGTGTTTGCTTCTTCCATGGGTATAAGTAAGTATTTCATTTATTTATTACCGTATTTATCGCTGACGAGGAGAAAATTTTTATGAATTAACTCTGAAATCGGAGCCGATGCGATAATAATGGAATTTTTTAGAAATTTCTGTCGGTTTACTTCGAGACACGCGCTTATAGTGATGAATTATATGGTTATTGACGATTTAAGTCTATTTTCAGCATATTTGGCATTAGAATTTTTTTTCTTTTGCCCTTGTTTATAAGTTGTTTATAAATTTAACCTTTAAAGGTAATTTTTAATATGCTGGCCATTGATAGAATTTATTTCGAAAAATTTTATCCTATTTTAGATGTAAATTTAATACTATTCAATTCCGGACTTTCACACTCTATGAGAATTTTCAGTCCGATCACACGTGTCTCGGAGTGTGCAATAGAATTTCTATTTTGGATACATTTGGGGTACTTAAGTGTACTCATGACTTAGTGTTTGCTTCTTCCATGGGTATAAGTAAGTATTTCATTTATTTATTACCGTATTTATCGCTGACGAGGAGAAAATTTTTATGAATTAACTCTGAAATCGGGGCCGATACGATAATAACGGAATTTTTTAGAAATTTCTGTCGGTTTACTTCGAGACACGTGCTTATAGTGATGAATTATATGGTTATTGACGATTTAAGTCTATTTTCGGCATATTTGGCATCAGAATTGTTTTCTTTTGCCCTTGTTTTTAAGTTGTTTATAAATTTAACCTTTAAAGGTAATTTTTAATATGCTGGCCATTGATAGAATGTTATCCTATATTAGATGTATATATACATATATATATATATGTTCCTTCTCGTGATATATTAGCAACACAAATATTCGCTCATTTAATAGTTTAGTGAAACACAATTATTCATATTAAGGTATCTGTATAAAATTAAACATCTACATGCGTTAAACAAGTTTCTCTATGTTCCTAGTCAAGTATGATATGTTAAATATTAGTTAAATATAACATGTTCCTTGTCAATATACTTGAATTTTTTCATAGCTGAAGATAGATGGATATTTCATGAGAAGCTCTTGGATTTCAAATGGCTTGAGAGGACTAACGACCTATGGATAAATGGCAAATAACACTTCGTAAATTTTGTACAAAATCGACTCTCCCCTTCCCAGTATTTCAGGCCTTGCGCCTATAAAAGAAAGGATTATTATGATTATATCCATCTGAGGTCGAACTTTGCTTTTCATCCAAATAAATGCCAGGCAAGTACTAAGATTGATATAATAGTTTCAAATTTTGACACGAGGCCCGCAATTTTAAGAGAAAGGGTTAGTCCAGTAGTTCCCAAACTATTCACGACCAAGAATCCCTTTTATTTAAATTATTTTTCCCACGGACCCCTTTAAATAATGCTTATTCTTATATATATATATATCTATATATATATAAGAAATTTTGAATTTAGTTCACGGACTCCCAATACTATATTTGCGAACCGCCAGGAGTTTGAGGACTACAGGCTGGGAACCACGGGGTTAGTCGATTACTTAAACCCCAGTGCTCAATAGGTACTTGCTTTGTTGACCCCCAGAAAGATGGAAGGTAAAATCGATCTCGGTGGAACTTGAACTCAGAACGTAAAACCGGAAGAAATACCTCTAATCGTTTTATCCGAGGTGCTAACGATTCTTATTCCTTTATTGCCCACAAGAGGCTAAACATAGAGGGGACAAACAAGGACAGATAAAGGGGTTAAGTCGATTACATCGACCCAAGTGCGTATCTGGTACTTAATTTATCGACCCCGAATGGATGAAAGGCAAAGTCGACCTCGGCGGAATTTGAACCCAGAACGTAGCAGCGGACGGAATACCGCTAAGCATTTCGCCCGGCGTGCTAACGTTTTTGCCAGCCCGCCGCGTTTAATGTTAGTATTATCGATTGTCTTTCTACCCGAATTTGTGGCTGTATACTTATATTAGTCATCATTGTTTAATTACTGCCAACTTTCTTAATTAGATTCTAGTAAGACAAAACTACTAAAGAAAGACAAATTACAAAATCAAACGCAAATCAAAGATCGTTTTTGTTGTATGATGAATGGTAACTAACTGCTATCAAATAAATGGCTGATTTCGATTGTTTTATATTCATTTACTTCATTTATTCTTTTATTAGTTTATTTGTTTCAGCTTTTGGAGTGCGGCCATACTGGCGCCGTGCCATGAATCAAATCGACCCAGGTACTAATTTATTTTTGCAAACTTGGTTCTTATTTTATTGGGTTGTATTTGCTTAAGGGTTATATTATGGGGACGTAAACAAATCAACGTCAGTTGTCAAACGGTGAGACACAAATAAAACAGACACGTACACACAGGCATGCACGCTCGCGCATATTTTCTCATCGTCAGGAAGATAAAATAGAAGACACTTGCTCGAGATGCAGCGGTGTGGGTCTCAACCCAGAACTACGTGGATGTGAAGGGCATATCTTAAAAACAGAGCTACACGGGCATCAGTATATATATATATATATATATATATATATATATATATGTGTGTGTGTGTGTGTGTGTGTGTGTGTGTGTGTGTGTGTGGAGGCGCAATGGCCTAGTGGTTAGGGCAGCGGACTCGCAGTTTCGATTCTCAGACCGGGCGTTGTGAGTGTTTATTGAGTGAAAACACCTTAAAAGCTCCACGAGGTTCCGGCAGGGGGTTGTGGCGATCCCTGCTGTACTCTTTCGCCACAACATTCTCTCACTCTTTCTTCTGTTGGCGTGCTCGCTTAGCGTCATTTGAAGGCTAAAAAACAATGCGAAGCGCATTGTGACCAGCGATGTGTAGAAACATCTGATAGCCTGGTCGGTCACGGTGATCACGGTGATATATATATATATATATATATATATACATACATATATGTATGTATGCATATATGTATGTATGTATGTATGTATGTATGTATGTATGTATGTATGTATGTATGTATGTATGTATGTATGTATGTATGTATGTATATGTGTGTGTGTTTTGCAAAGACCTTGCACATCCAGGTGCTACCAATCGAAAGCTCCGCATACTGGATGCCAGCAAGTGTACGGGGTCATCAGGAGAGAATGCGCGCCGTTTCGGCGCCTACCTCTCGACGGTATCATTGCGCACCGTCCCTGAAATGAGGACCCGCTTGCTAGATAACTGGTTATCAGATATAGCTCAATATTCTTCTAGCCATTACTCATCCTCTCTTTTTAACCAAATCTAGTAGCTTGCTTTTTACACTATTGTTTGGATATCACTCATGGGTGGTGTTTGTTTTACGATGAGTTAT
>NW_021833825.1:0-47500 GCF_006345805.1 Octopus sinensis
GCGTGAATCGTGAAAATCTTTCTATGATGCTAACTTTAAACTGCTTCTTATGTAATAATCCATATGAATTACGCCTTATTACTCACTACACTGTCCAGATTTGTATACAGTAACATTTACTAACTAATAAATCTTAATTAATCCATACTAACCGCTGGGTTAGTAGTCTCTTGATGAAAGTGCTCGCTAGTGTGTTAGTATTACAATCTTTCATATAGTCCTCTCGTAAGAACGATCAATTCATTTGACTGTACTATTGTGTATACTGGATATACTGGTGTTATATTACGAATGGAGGAAATAAATGGATTCAATCACGTACTTTCGGAGTGGGAATAGAAGCTGTACCCAATATGTCTATTAATAAATAAGCAAACTACAATTATCTGATGTATGTTTGACAGATATTTTTGTCTGAATATATATATATATATATATATATATATATATATATATATATATATTGTGTGTGTGTGTTTGTGTGTGTGTGTGTGTGTGTGTGTGTATGTATGCATTATGTATGTATACATGTATGTATATGTTTATATGTCTGTATATGAATATACATACATATATATAATATATATATCATATATATATATATATATATATATATATATATATATCTAATGTAGGATAAAATCTTTCGAAAAAAGATTCTATCAATGGCCAGCATATTAAAAAATACCTTAAAGGGTAAAATTTATAAACAATTTATTAGTAAGGGCAGAAGAAAATATTTCCATTGCCAAAATATGCCCAAAATAGACACAACGTCAATAACCATGTAATTTATCACTGCAAGCACGCGATTCGAAGAAAGCCAACAGAAATTTCTAAAACTTCCCGTTATTACCATATCGAACCCGATTTCAGTGTTAGTTCATAAGAACCTTCCCTACATCAGTGATAAATGCGGCAAAGAAATAAGTGAAATACTTACTTATACCCATGGAAGAAGCGAGCACTAAGTCATGAGCACAATTAAGTACCCCAAATATATCCAAAATTAGAAACTCTCTAGCATATCTCGAGATACGTGCGATTCGAACTGAAAAACTCTCGTAAAGTGAGAAAGTCCGGAAGTGAACACTATTAAATTAACAACTAATATAGGATAAAAATTTTCGAAAAAAATTCTATCAATGGCCAGCATATTAAAAAATACCTTTAAAGGTTAAATTTATAAACAATTTATAAGTAAGAGCAAAAGAAAAAAAAGCGGTTGGGTTCTTTTTTAGTATTATCGTTTGTGACATCAGTTAAGTTTATTTCAGATATTCTCATTTTAAAAATCATCTACGGCTAATGGTTGAGAGGATATTGGTGTTGCCTTGGCGGAGGTTTGCGCTCTCTGAGTGCTCTCGTTTATATTATTCCAAGTTTAAAAATTTGAATTTTTGAGGTAAAAAATTCTTTGAACAGCTTATTAAATTATCGGCTAAGTAAATTGAAACCAACTTTGCTCAATGTTACCTTTTCTTTTTTGCCAGTAGAAAAGCTAATGACCACGACCTCTTACATGGTGCCCATGACTGGTAAGAGAGAGAAAGGCAGCTCTGGATTAACCCTTGAGCAAAATAAGCACCTGCTTAGGACATTAAGGGAGAGGGAGCTCCAAAGAATCAGTAAATTGTTTACCGCACAAAAGAAATCATTTTAAACTTACTAAAATAATATTCAAAATTTTGAAGCGGTTTATATGATTGGAAATATAATTTCAAGGTGTTCACGGTATCATAATAAGGATTTGATAAAAGACTTTGTAATTAAAAAAAGTAGGTTTGAAACTTTTCAATTACAAACTAAGTGGAAATATAAAAAAAAATTTATATTTTCCTTCTTACAGTTAGTGTTACTTCGTTTTAAAAAATTAGAATTTATTTTATGACTATTATTGTCTATATTTCGAATTACATATATATATGGAGACACCAAAATCTTTTAAGCGCTTACGACCTCAATGGGTTTTTAATCTGGCCCTGAAGAAATGTGTCTTGAAACTGGAAATTTGGCCCTAATGCTTCCAACAAATAGGTTGCACTCTGCTGAGCGAATCCTATGTATCAGGTGGTATCAGGTATTAAACAGGTAACATGCTATCTACCACCCAAGTAGGACATGGTCGTATTTGACAGAACGAAACAAATAATTCAAAGTATTCGGTCCATCGTTCTTATGGTCCCGACAAACGACTCTCTTGAATAGTTATTATTTTTTTTTACCTCGAAAGGATGAAGGGGCAAAAGCTGATAACGCTGAATTTTAACTCAGAGAATAAATTCGCCGCCTATAAAGATTGCGGCGTGCAGGTAGAATCGCTAGAATACTCAGCAAAGTGCTTAGCGCCATTTCGTCCGTCTTTACGTTCTGAGTTCAAATTCCGCCGATTTTGAATTCTGACATATATATATATATAGCGGGAGTGGCTGTGTGGTAAGTAGCTTGCTAACCAACCACATGGTTCCGGGTTCAGTCCCACTGCGTGGCATCTTGGGCAAGTGTCTTCTGCTATAGCCCCGGGCCGACCAATGCCTTGTGAGTGGATTTGGTAGACGGAAACTGAAATAAGTCTGTCGTATATATGTATATATATATATATGTATTTATGTGTGTTTGTGTGTCTGTCTTTGTTCCCCTAGCATTGCTTGACAACCGATGCTGGTGTGTGTACGTCCCCGTCACTTAGCGGTTCGGCAAAAGAGACCGATAGAATAAGTACTGGGCTTACAAAAAGAATAAGTTCCGGGGTCGAGTTGCTCGACTAAAGGCGGTGCTCGAGCATGGCCGCAGTCAAATGACTGAAACAAGTAAAAGAGTAAAAGAGATATATATACGTAAATGTCGAACGATTAAAATGATTGCGCATTGGTGAATGGAATTTCTTTAATTGTGAATTACGTCTACTACTGGTTTCATTTTAAAGAAATTGAAAAATATCTTAATAGCTTAATTTTTCAAGCCGATCACATGGAGTAACGGTATTCGTCTCCATTTGGGAGACAAAATCTCGTTGCATTCGCTGTGATTCTTGTAAATATACAATAAATTAATTTCTGATATTTATTTTCTATGGACGAAAATTGGATTTCATAAATTAAACATATTCAAAGTGAATATGTTGCAAGTGTGAATAGTCCATATTTCGAAAAGTTAGTTGAAATAACAAAGAAATTACTGTAATTTCACGAATAGTATAAAACATGGAATGCAGTCTTCTATCGCTTTATGGGTTGCAAGACTGCATGATATAATTTTTTTAAATATCGGGTTAATGTTTCTTAAATATGTTTTACACTTAAGTATCGTACAGAATGTCATATTAAAATATTCCCATACAGACTGTTTGTATATATGCATGTATATATGTATGTATGTATGTATGTATGTATTATGTATGTATGTATGTATGTATAACTATTTAAATATATATACACACACACGCACGAACATATATATATATATATATAACGTTTATGTTATTTTAAAATACTATTATGGGAAATAATTGAATAAATACTACAAGTGTGACTCTATGGTTGATCTTCATAACATGTGTGTATTAGTGTGTGTGAGTGAGTGTATATATGTATGTACGTGCCATTGACGAGTGAAATTTACGTCCTGGGTTCTTTTCTAACGCATTCACAAAATATTCTAAACACGTTGTTTAATGGACTTACTCCACCAACGTTGAACCAAATTTAAGTTCAATCTTCACTAGTAATTGTGACGAAAGAATCGGAATAGTAGTAGTAGTAGTAGTAGTAGTAGTAGTAGTAGTAGTAGTAGTAGTAGTAGTAGTACAAGGGCGACTGCAGCAGCAGTAGCAATAGCACCAACGAGAGTTAAGTATTAGTTTTAATCAAAACGAAATCATCAAAACTCTTATTGTTTCTTTTTTGCCCATGAAATATTATTGAATTTATTATTTAATTATTTTCCCATATTTATTTATTTATTTATTTTCTTCTGCAAAATCCCATACTCTCATCTCAACTTATTTATTTCATTTTTCTAAAATTTTCTAAAGAATTCCTCCTCCTTATTCCATTTCATTTTTTTTTTCACTCCCCGCTTTTTTTCGCCTTTTAACTTAATTTTTTTGGTTTTACATTTATCATGTAAACTTAATAAAATAATACATTTATCATGAAACATTAATAAAATAAAATTAACCATGTAATAATAATAGTAAAAAAAGGAAACATCAACGAAGCATATATGAATTGATACACACACAGACACACACACACACACACACATATATATATATATAATATATATATATATATATATATATATATATATATATATATATATCATTATATATATCATGGCAGATAATAAATTCAGAAATTACACTTACTGATTATTTATTGTTATTATCAATATTGTTGTTTGTGTATTATTATAATTTTCTTCTTATTAGTTTTCTTCTTTTTACTGTTTGTTTATATCTCTGTTTCCACCAGGGGAGAATGAAGGTTGGTGCTAAACAGTAAAACCAGACATGGTGAGCTCCGGGTCGTAACCATTTTGCCTTCTGCTTTGCCCCTTTTAATGGCCAGCTTTGTATTTATTCGTTTAAAATTCCTTATCAACTACTAACGTTGTCATTTAATTAACATGTCCACTCAAGTTTTGATGTATGGCAAGAGAAAAAGCCTGGCATTGTAGGGTCTGGTGTGGTGTTATAAGTATGGTATTTCTTAGGTATAGGAATGGTAAAGGAAACAAGGGATAGAGTTTAATGATCACTTAGGGAAGAAAGAAGAAAAAAAGAAACCGGCCTAAGAATAACAACTATGACGTCACCGCCGTCGTCTGCACACACGGCATGCTGCAACGAATGAAAATTATTTGAAGAGAAAAATATAGAAGGCGGAAATAAAATTACTGATGATGTGGGATTAAATAAAAATTGTTGGTAATTCAGGCACAAGACCAGCAATTTGGGGTCATGGGAGAGTTGGTGGTTATGGTTAGTCGATTATATTAATCACGGTATTTGATGGATTCTTTATATCATCGCTCCGGAAATGATGCAAAAGAAAAGAAAAACAAATAGCAATGAAGCAAACCTAGGCGAGATTTGAACTCGAAAAGTCAAGACTTGGGACAAATCCGCCCAAAGTAGTTTATTTGGCACTCTAACGATTCTCCCGACCCATCACTATTCAGTGGTTCTTGTACTAGCAGAAGACCTGAAATTTTGGTGGGTGAGGTGATAGTGTTGTTCACAAAGATCCCAGAACATGATTGGTACTTTAACTAATCGACTCCGAAAAGAGAAAAGCGAAGACGCTTATGGCGGAATTTTAACACAGAAAGTGAAGAGCCGGAAGAAACTGGCTCCAAGCAGTTTGTCAAACGTTCAAATTCTTTGGCCAATTGCGTCAGCCTAATAAGCTTAAACGTTTCATTAAAATATTCTTTGATGCATTATCCCTGCTTTTTTGTTTCAATTAATTTTTGTTTGAAAAGAATGGAGAATTTAGTATAACAACCTGCTATTATTAAGCTGGTGTAAGGTGGCGAGCTGGCAGAAACGTTAGCACACCAGGCAAAATGCTTAGCAGTATTACTTAATAATAATAATAATAATAAAACATTGTGTACAGTGCTCAGGTGCACTACAACTCATCTAAATTGTATGTATAGTACATAGGGTAATGTACAAGCGTCAGGAAAAGAACACTGCATGAGTCATGACATACATTACGTCTGCCGTTACGTTCTGAGTTCAAATTCCGCCGAGGTCGACTTTGCCTTTCATCCTTTCGGGGTCGATTAAGTAAGTACCAGTTACGCACTGGGGTCGATATAATCGACTTAATCCGTTTGTCTGTCTTTGTTTGTCCCTTCTGTGCTTAGACCCTTGTGGGTAGTAAAGAGATAGGCATTACGTCTGCCGTAACGTTCTGAGTTCAAATTCCGCCGAGGTCGATTTTACCTTTCACCCCCTCGGGGTCGATAAATTAAGTACCAGTTACGCACTGAGGTCGATGTAATCGACTTAATCCGTTTGTCTGTTCTTGTTTCTCCCCTCTATGTTTAGCCCCTTCTGGGTAATAAAGAAATAAGAATCATTAGCACACCAGACGAAACGCTTAGCGGTATTTCGTCTGCCGCTACGTAGTGAATTCATATTCCGCCGGGGGTCAACTTTGCCATTCAACGTTTGGGGTCGATAAATTAAGTACCAGTTGCATACTGGTGTCGATCTAATCGATTGGCAGCACACCGGGGAAAATGCTTAGAGGCATTTCGTCCGTCTTTATATTCTGAATTGAAATTCCACCGAAGTCGACTTTACCTTTCACCCTTTAGGGGTCAACAAAATAAGTACCAGTCAATTACTGCTGTCGATATAATCAACTTAACCTTCTCGCAAAATTGCAGGTTTTGTGCCTAGATTTGAAATCATTAATAAGCCGGTGTGTAAGGTAGAGAGCTAGCAGAATCGTCAGCACACCGGGCAGAATCCTTTGTGATATTTCGTCCGTCTTTACGTTCTGAGTTCAAATTCTCCTGAGGTCGACTCTGCCTTTCATCGTAATGAGGTCGATGGAATATAACAATTTTTTTAAATGAATAAAATAGGAAAAAATTTAAACATTACACGGTCTCAATAAGGATAGGTATCTGTTTCATGTAGACCCAACATACACACGCGCGCGCACATGTATTTATGTATGTATATATGTATGTATGTATGTATGTATGTATGTATGTATATATGTGTGTATGTATATATATATATATTGCATCAGCATGGACGCAGCTCTGAGCTGAAACCTTAAAAATATATATATATATATATATATATATTATATATATATATATATGCATGCATGTATGTATATATATATATATATATATATATATATATATATATATATATATATATATATATATGTATACATGCATGCATATATAAACATAGATATGCCAAATCATAGCTGAATTGAGATGGGGACTAAACCCCATCGACAACCTATGAATACTTCTCCCTTTCTCTCTCCCTCTCTCTCTCTCTTATCTATCTATCTATCTATTACACTCAAGCTGTAATATTTTATGTTAGGTATAGCGTAGTCTCAGAACAACCATGAGCGACAAAACGTCTGCACGTCAAAAAGTACACGCTTGCTTGCTCTCATAATTCTTTCTCTCTCTGTCTCTCCCTCCCTCTCTCTCTCCCTCTCTCTCTCTCTCAATATATATATGCTTTATATATATATATATATATATATAATATTATATATATATATACATACATATCAATATATAAAGAAGCTACATGTACATATATATGGGCATTTACATGTGCATATACATTATATATATATATATATATATATATAGAGAGAGAGAGAGAGAGAGAGACATTCATACAGACAGACAGATACACATATCAATATATATATAAGTATACATAAATATATATATATATATGTGTGTGTATACATGTAAGTATATACATACATACACACACACACACACATATATGTACTAACAGTCAATAATATGTGTCGTTTTATGGAGCGTCCGACCATAATCCGACCGGAGACATCACGTGGCATGCATTGCTGAATGTGAAAACAGCACACCAAAATATTCAATGATCCTCCGACAGGATATGTGTTCCGAAACAGTTCCAACAAAACCAGATCTGCTGAATACAACCAGGAATTATCAGCTGATGTCATTAAGCAGAAGTGCAGATTAAGTGTAATAACATCACCATTCTGCTCCGTTCATCCTTTTCCAGTTTCACTCAAGATGCTTGTGCCGACCTGAGTTTATGGAGGAAAGACTCTTGTCAAGAGTACTGCACTGCGGAATTGAACTCACAACCACATAACCTGAAGTGAATCTTTGAAAAACATAACTATGGTTGGGTCTAGTAACTATGGGGCATCATTTTCCTTTTTTCTCCACATCTGATAAGGAAAATATTGTTGATTTTTCAGAGGTCAGCAAGAAATACAAGGTTCATAATTAAAACAATAGTTTTTACATTTTCCTGCTAGCCTCTCCCTTCTCTCTCCTCTCTCTCTCTCAATATATATATGCTTTATATATATATATATATATATATATATATTATATTATATATATACATACATATCAATATATAAAGAAGCTACATGTACATATATATGGGCATTTACATGTGCATATACATTATATATATATATATATATATTATATATATATATATAGAGAGAGAGAGAGAGAGAGAGAGAGACATTCATACAGACAGACAGATACACATATCAATATATATATAAGTATACATAAATATATATATATATATATATGTGTGTGTATACATGTAAGTATATACATACATACACACACACACACACATATATGTACTAACAGTCAATAATATGTGTCGTTTTATGGAGCGTCCGACCATAATCCGACCGGAGACATCACGTGGCATGCATTGCTGAATGTGAAAACAGCACACCAAAATATTCAATGATCCTCCGACAGGATATGTGTTCCGAAACAGTTCCAACAAAACCAGATCTGCTGAATACAACCAGGAATTATCAGCTGATGTCATTAAGCAGAAGTGCAGATTAAGTGTAATAACATCACCATTCTGCTCCGTTCATCCATTTTCCAGTTTCACTCAAGATGCTTGTGCCGACCTGAGTTTATGGAGGAAAGACTCTTGTCAAGAGTACTGCACTGCGGAATTGAACTCACAACCACATAACCTGAAGTGAATCTTTGAAAAACATAACTATGGTTGGGTCTAGTAACTATGGGGCATCATTTTCCTTTTTTCTCCACATCTGATAAGGAAAATATTGTTGATTTTTCAGAGGTCAGCAAGAAATACAAGGTTCATAATTAAAACAATAGTTTTTACATTTTCCTGCTAGCCTCTCCCTTTCTCTCTCCCTCTCTCTCTCTCTTATCTATCTATCTCCCTCTATCTTTCTCTCTCTCCCTCTCCCTCCTTTCCTGTTTCTATTCATCCATCTATCTATCCCTATCTTACAATCTATCTCTTTCCCTTACTGATGACTTCATTGACCTCTAACTACTTAAGATATTGCCATTTCTCCTAACACCACTCATGATGGGATATTTTATTACTCCCATAAACTGACTGAACATTACTGGGTTAAAGTAATAAAAAGAAATCACAGAAATAAATATTTATTCTTTTCTCATTGAATTTGATTTCACTGGACAAATCTTTTTTTCAGAGATAGCTTGATTCTACCAAATCTCCAGACACTTCCACGGTGCCTCTGAACCGTTATAGACCACAGTAGTGCTCCCAAAACAGTGATCCTCCCAAAACTATGTACTCTTGCTTCGTCTTTTTTTAGTCAGTATACATTAAGCTTGTTGCTTCTCGCTTTATATATACCTCCTTAATGTCCCCCAAATCTTTGTTCAGTATTCTGATGTTCACGATTCATAACATACCCGTCTGGTGCACCAAAATATATTTTCACTAACTTGTTTTGCCCCAGTATATGCATGCATGTGTGTATGTATGTATGTATGTATGTATGTATGTATGTATGTCATTATTCAGTTTATTTCAAGGTTTCTTGCCAATAGAGAAAGAACCGTTTTCTAACTAGATCCAAGGTTCCTTCATTGGAATTTCAACATCAACAACTGGGTATATTCATATATATGTAATATATCCCAGGGCCCCTATGTATGTATGTATGGATGGATGGATGGATGTATGTATGTATGAATGTATGTATATCTCTCACGCTCTTTCACTCTCTCTCTCTCTCTCTCTCTCTATATATATATATATATATATATATATATATATATCTTTCCTGAAAGATAGGAGTCAGGCAGTAGTGGTTAATGGAGCCACCTCTATGAACACACAAATAGTGAGCGGTGTTCCACAGGGCACTGTCTTGGGACCACTGCTTTTTATAGTGGCCCTCTCAGATATGCCCTCAAATGCCCGGATAGCCACTCTGGCCAGCTATGCAGACGATACGAAAGTCTCGCAGAAAATACAGAACCCCAGCGATGTTGCACACCTGCAGCAGGAGTTGGACTCAATTTACAGATGGGCTGAGGATAATAATATGCAGTTTAATGCTGAAAAATTCCAGGCCATGCGCTACCAGCATCCAAAACTGAATATTAAACTTACAGGATACACCGGTCCACAGGGAATTTCAATACCAGAGGCTGAGTCTGTGAGGGACCTGGGTATCGACATGAGTGACGATACCTCTTTCCAAGTGCACATTACCAGGAGTGCAGACGACTGGCTGGGTGGATCCTAAGAACATTCAGAACCAGAGATAAGGAAACCATGATGGTCCTCTGACGGACATTCGTCCTCAGTCGCCTGGATTACTGCCCACAGCTATGGTCACCCACCAGTGTGAAATTAACAGCAGACCTTGAAGCAATCCAGAGAAGATTCACAAAGAAGATCGTCTCTTTGCAACAGCTCAGCTACTGGGAAAGGTTGAAACAGCTAAGACTCTACTCCCTGGATAGAAGACGGGAGAGGTATGCAGTAATATATGTCTGGAAGATCCTGGAAGGAATTGTGCCAAATTTTGGCATTGTAAGCTACACCAATGCTAGAACGGGACGACACTGCATAGTGCCAAAGATCCCAGCAATGCCATCACGCTTCAGGACCAGCTTCTGCAACAGCCTAGGTTTCAAAGGCCCACAGCTTTTTAATATTCTCCCAAAGAGTCTGAGGAACTTGCAAAAAGTAGATGTAGCGGTTTTTAAATCAAAACTGGACATCTTCCTGTCGAGAGTCCCAGATGAACCTACCTCACGGCAAGAGGCGCAAATGAGAGTAGCTGTATCAAACTCCATTCTTCACCAAGTGCCACATATTAGATGAGGTTCGTCGCAATAACAGTGTAGCACAAAACGGCGGTGCATCAGCATGGCCGCAGCTCTGAGCTGAAACTAGAAAAAAAATATATATATATATATACGTATGTATGTGTTAGTGTATATTAGTAGAGATTTACATATCGAGGATTTATTATACACTTTATCACATCTTTCCTTCTAACTAGCTACACGTGTAGGTGTATATGTCTGTTGGGCCCAAAAGTCACATTCGATCACAGCAATAGTAACAGTTAAGCTTCATGCAATGGCCATACTCGATAACGAGGGGGCAGCCATAAGTGTGTATACCACAAAAGAATGGTGAATATATATGTCTGTGGCATATATATATATATATATATATATATATATATATATATATATATATATATTGTTGTATATATAAACGTAACAACGTGAGCCGTAGCCAGGCTAGCAAGACGCTGAAGCACACTATATTCACCAAATACAACAATATCTGTTTCAACACACGAATCCGCATCAAGAATCTTGCAAAACGAATATATAAATGTAACAATATAAGCGTGTGCGTGTGTGTATACGTACATATTGGTTGGTTGGCATCCTTTTTGTCTCGGGAGACAATGGAGTTGCGCATAAAGTAGTCTAGTCCGGCTTTTACATTTCATGTCCTGATACATTTCCTGCTGTGGCTGTGTAGTCCTATCCTGGACAAACACTCCCTCTTGCAGGTACCGCAAATGTAGCGAAGACTGTTCCTGGCTGGTTGTAATGCCATAGTTTCTTGTTGACGTCTTTTCTTGTCTTTCCATTTCTCCTCTCTCTCTCTGTCACTCCTTTGTATTCACTCTCTTACGGTACGTCGCCAGTCTCATATACGTATATATATATATGTTTATATATACATACATGCATGCATACATATATACTTATATACATTCACACGTGCGTATATATGTGTGTGTTTGTTTGCTTTCCGTAACGTAGCAGTTTGGCAAAAGAAACCTAGCGTAAAATTACTCTCGCCATGACGAAAGTCTTACCGATTAAGCGCAAGGTCTGCGTTTGCCTTTCCATTCCTGTCGAACCAGCTTTCGGTTTTGTTTTCCATTGCTTTCTTTGCCTCCGTCTTGATCTACTACTCTTAAACTCTTCACTCCTGGACAACGTTTTCCAAACCTCCGTTTCTTCGAACAGAATTAATATCAGGCTTAAAAAAAACGTACTGGGATCAATTTGTTCGACTACACCTATCAAGGCGGTACTCCAGCATGGCTGCAGTCCAATGCCTGAAACAAGTAAAAAGTAAAAGGTAGGGAGAGAATTCCGCCCCCATCTCCCATTTTCTCCCAAATTTGTTTATTTTTGTAATATTTTTTTGCCAAAAATCCCAGTTTTCGGATACGGAGGTTCCGGAAAATTGCCAACAATCGACATTGTGAAATTCCCCACCACTTTTCCTCCCAAACGTCTTCAATTTTTACTTTTTTCCTCAATATTAACCCTAAAATCCTAACCCTAACCCCCTAAAACTCTAGCCCTAACCCTAAAAACGTAACCGGTTGAAATTTTTCTCCGAATCATAATGTGCGTATTTTTCCGTATATTAGAAAAAAAAAATTATTAAAAAAAAATTTTAGGAAGATTGTTGTAAATTTTTTTTCAGAATCATAGTCTCCGTATTTTTTCCGCATATTTTGAAAAAAAAATTATGAAAAATGTTTAAAATTAAGGAAATGGAGGTGGGGTAGTAATTTAGAAATGTCGATTTTTGCCAATTTTTTTTGCAGATTCGTATTCCCCATGCTGGAAAGGATGGGGCGGTTCGAAAAAAATTTTTTTTTTAAGAGTGGTTAGTGGTGGGGGGGACGAGCGGAAGTCTTGCCAAAGGGGGTGTCAAATGTTCAGTTTATTCCAACGATGAAATAGAGAATTTCTGCAAATGGAAGTGTTCGATCTTGTTCCATACATTTATCCTTAATATCATGACTGCTTTTGTTGCTGGTTGATACTGTTATTGTTTCAGCAACTATTTGTACTGCTGCTCCTGCTGCTACTGCTACTATTGTCAGTATGGTTGCTACTATTGTTTGCCTTTGCTGCTGTCGCTGCTGTTTTTGGTAGCTCTAATCAGTTGCCACAGCTGGTGAAGCTGCTGCTGCGATTGTTCCTTTTGGATTAGGAATTAGTCTAATTAATACCTATTTAATACAGCTTCTGTTGCTTTCAGAGAGTGCGTCTGGAAAGACTTTCTTTTTCTTGTTGATCCCCACTTTGTCCCCAATAGAAAACTTAGCATCTCTAACCCTCACTTCATCATGGTTCGGGTAAAAGGGTCCTCCGTATTCTGTTTTCATTTTTCTTCCTACTCGCTTCAATGGGTGTCATTTCGATTGTTGAGTGTCTTGTTTCATTGTATTGACCAACAAGTTCATCAAGTACATTGATACACACACTTGCGGACCTTGTAGAAAAACACTTTCACATCTTTTCTTTCATCGTTCTGTTCCATCTCTTTACCACACTCGACTTCTCTTCATTCTCAGTAGAATGCAGCTCAACCAAACCCTGTACTTCTTTATTGTCAACCATCTTGATTGGTTTCCTCTCTTTGAATATCTTTTTTGATGCAGCAACAACCGATTTCCCTGTCTTGTCATCTATTGTTACTAACCATCCATATTTAGAGAAAAAATTCATTAACAACGAGAAGGTACTTTACACCACGACTGAATTTAGAGAATGCTTGAATGTCTAATAAATCTGGGGCCTACATGTCGTCTATACTATTCACTCGAGCCCTTCTTCTCTCAAACTTTCTTCTCACAGGCTTATGTAATTCTTCTGATAATGTTTGCATGTCAGGTGTTATAACTTTTTAAAACCCATTCCAAACCTCATCTTAGTACCAATGATCTTTTCAACAAGAGACCTGACCAGCCTTTCTCTGGGAGGGAGGTTAACAATTCCATCTATTTCATTTAACATATGTTTATCACAGACCTTGCTTCTTGTTTTTGTATCCTTGTTTTTCAAATAACATACATCATGATGATAGGCTGCATTAACAACTTTGTTTATATGATTGCTCCAATTCTTTGATGTTAGATCAAGGGTTCAATCTTTTATTGAGTTTTTGTCCCAGGCCAGTAAAATTATGACCAGGGAGATGTAATTCAAAAGTAAAGGAATTGATAGCTTTATTTAGTACATATCCACCCATTACTATGTTTTTCTTCACGAAATGTTTCTTTGTGGACCCACACACAACACATCTCCCACGCTTCATATTTCTCCCATTTTACGTTACCACGCCTTGTACGCCACTCGTGTCAGTGACCCGTTTACACTTGACGCAATACATTTTTAATATAAGACAAAAACTCTTATATAAAAAAATGGAAGTGAAGCGGTTCAATCACCTGCTTATTCCAAAGAGTATAAGAGGAGTGATCATAGGTAAATGGGGATGTAGGAAAACCACATTGTTGCTTAACCTCCTACTCAGGTCAGGTTGGCTTGACTATAACAAACTAGCTACGTTCGGGAAGAGTCTTATCCAATCAGAGTATCGTATATTCAAGAAGGCTTTTGTAGAAAAGTTACCAAACGAAGGTATAATACGACTCTTCGACGAGCGTGATAAGATAATAAAGTTAGATGTTTCACCATCTGCTCTCGTTGAAGAATGGGCAAAAGAGATAAAGGATAGTGGTTGCACGTCAGACATAGAATGCAGTTTTTTACGGATCTGCCGGAGATGTCCCTGGCCCCGAGACTTGAGTTCTGAAAACAAAAACAATGACTTTTGATGACTTATTCCTAGAGAAGCTGAACAAATGTGAATCATACTATATACGTGGTTGGCATAGTAACGTAGATTGCTTCTACCTTTCCCAAAACTACTTCAAGCTATTCCGTCAGACAATAAGAGAAAATGCAAATTTAATATGCCTCTTCCCATAAGACCTTAAGAATATCAATCACATTTACAATGACCATATAAGGCAAGACATGTCGAAGGATGAATTTAGAAAGTTGTATAAAACAGCTTGGTAAAAGCCTCATGGCTTTGTAGTTATTGACCTAACGGGCAAGAAGCATAATGGGAAATACAGAAGCAGATTTGATACGTGTTATATCCCCAATACTCTCAATTTTAAAAAATGACATTATAAAAAATGGAATGTTTACTTGAAAAATAGCTCAAAACACAGAACCTAAAAACTCTCTTCAAATTGTTGTGAGACACGGTTCAAGACGAGATTCAACCTCCGCCCCCTATTCAACTTGATAAAAAGAAAAAGTATGATATGGCACTCAGTAACCTCGAAGCCTACTACTCTTTTCCAATTGTTGACGAAACTAATAATTATTCTAGATATTCACCAGATGGTGGTGCTTCATGGTTTGTAATTTATGCACCAGAAGGTAGTTATGATATCACAGACACCAATAATACATATTTCTTTACTACCCACAAGGGGCTAAACACAGAGGGGTCAAACAAGGACAGACAAACGGATTAAGTCAATTATATCGACCCCAATGCGTAACTGGTACTTAATTTATCGACCCCGAAATGATGAAAGGCAAAGTCGACCTCGGTGGAATTTGAACTTTAACGTAACGGCAGACGAAATACGGCTACGCATTTCGCCCGGCGTGCTAACATTTCTGCCAGCTCGCCGCCTTACAGACATCAATAATACAATTCAACGAAAGATGAGGCAGAATGGGCATTATGATAGGATGAGGATTATTACATCACAATATCTGCCAACTCAAACACACTCAAATCTGTCCTTATCTTGGAAAATAACAGACAACCTCACTCAATTTCCAATGTTCTGGGGTTTAATAATATTTACACCCTAGACTTTCAAGAGACTGAAAGTGTAGTTAATATCTTGAACCTCAATAGCTTACTAGTCAGGGTGGACATCATTTCAGGCAGCTATGTGAATGGTGCAACGCAAAACATCATCTTTACTATTTTACTCTTTTACTTCTTTCAGTCATTTGACTGCGGCCATGCTCGAGCACCGCCTTTTAGTCGAGCAAATTGACCCCGGGATTTATTCTTTTGTAAGCCCAGTACTTATTCTATCGTTCTCTTTTGCCGAACCGCTAAGTGACGGGGACGTAAACACACCACCATCGGTTGTCAAGCAATGCTAGGGGGACAGACACAGACACACAAACACACACATACATATATATATATATATACGACGGGCTTCTTTCAGTTTCCGTCTACCAAATCCACTCACAAGGCTTTGGTCGGCCCGGGGCTATAGTAGAAGACACTTGCCCAAGGTGCCACGCAGTGGGACTGAACCCGGAACCATGTGGTTGGTAAACAAGCTACTTACCACACAGCCACTCCTGCGCCTATGCGTCTATTCATTCTTTCTAAACATCTCTCCAGGATATAAAATAGTTGAAACACCGATAAATTTGGTGCATCTGCCTGTGACATTAGATACAATACGGAGTCTTGAAGTATCTCTCACTGATCAAAACGGTGTGCAACTAAAGTTGAGAATGGAGAATTTAATGATGAGATTTCATATCTGGGAAATGTGAGGACGAGTAGAACAAGTCCGTTAAAATTATAAAAAATTTTTCCTATATTGAAAAAAAAATGAGTTGTTACACGAACGTGAAAGTTAATATTTCAGAAGGTCAGAAACAAAAACTGCAAAATGCTCTTCAAACTGGAGGTCTTGTGAGTATTCGTTTAGATTATGAAGATTTTAATGGTGAGGATATTTTTGCCCTTGCAAAGTCACAAGGGAATAAAATGGCTAAAGCATACGAGAGTGAAAAAGGCGTCACTATAAAAATGAGTAAGTCGCAGCTTGTACGCAACACGAAAGTTGAAGGGGGATTTCTTGGCGCACTTGCTGCGGTGGCTGCAAGATTTTTGCCTACAATCGCAAAGACAGTTCTTCCAGCTCTTGGCATTGGCGCATGGGTTAGTAATAAATAGCTGGTGGCACTATGAACATATTTCATATTTAGGAGGTGCAGCGAAAAGATCACTTCGTTCCACCCGCTTAGCTATTTAACCATTTAACATGGTTAAATATCTTGAGATAACCATGTTTGTGGGTAGGTTGACCATGTTTGACCATTGAAATTTATGACAAATTGGGGTTTTGACCTTTGTTATCGTTTGGTTTGGGAAAAATGTGCGAGAGCACCTTTTCTTATACTGGGTGGAAGCACTCCGTCGGTTACGACGACGAGGGTTCCGGTTGAAATTAACGTGTAAGTGGCTGAGCATTCCACAGACACGTGTACCCTTAACGTAGTTCTCGGGGATATTCAACGTGACACAGAGAGTGACAAGGCCGGCCCTTTGAAACACAGGTACAATAGAAACAGGAAGAGTGAGAGAAAGTCGTGGTGAAAGAGTACAGCAGGGATCACCACCATCCCCTGCCGAAGCCTCGTGGAGCTTTAGGTGTTTTCTCTCAAAAAACACTCACAACGCCCGGTCTGGGAATCGAAACCGCGATCCTATGACCGCGAGTCCGCTGCCCTAACAACTAGACCATTGCGCCACCACCTTTTTTTATACTACTCATGCATACATTTTCCTCCCAGCTATTTTTGTAACGGAGACTATATTGTCTGCCTAGGTGACTAGATTAAAATGTGATTTCAAGGGGAGACCACCACCACAAACCTACATTCGCTAGTCATTGTGGTAGTTGCTGTTTAAACCTAGCTTGCTTCCAATCATGGAGACTTATAATTAAATAGCGTTCCCACCGTGACATTCTCGTCATTCTCTTTTACTCCTTTACTTGTTTCAGGCATTTGACAGTGGCCATGCTGGAGCACCGCCTTTAGTCGAGCAAATCGACCTCAGGACTTATTCTTTGTAAGCCTAGTACTTATTCTATCGAACTCTTTTGACGAACCGCTAAGATACGGAGTCGCAAACACACCAGCATCGTTTGTCAAGCGATGTTGGGTGGACAAATACAGACATTCAAACATATACACACACACACGTATACATATATACGACGAGCCTCTTTCAGTTTCCGTCTACCAAATCCACTCACAAGGCTTTGGTCAGCCTGAGGCTATAGAAGAAGACACTTTCCCAAGGTTCCACGCAATAGGACTGAACCTGGAACCATGTGGTTGGTAAGCAAGCTACTTACCACACAGCCACTCCTGCGCCTATTCTAGTTATTTAATTTTTGATGAATCGTTTCTATCTAGTTTCATATGCCAATATTTCAAGATGATAAATAGTGATATAAGAAAGATTTAAACGTTATTTCAAGATTAAGCGGCCAGATGGAGCCTCCCTCGTTGGCTAGTCAGCGATTACTTTCATTACTTTCAAGAGCCGGAGCGCGGCGAGCTGGCAGAATAGTTAACGAGTTGGAGGAGACGCTTAGCGACATTTCTTCCGAATCTTTACGTTCAGAGTTCGAATTCAACTTATGTCAACATTGCCTTTGATCGTTTCGAGTTCGATGAAATAAGCACCAGTTGAGCAATAGCGTCGTTGTAATCAACATGACTCCTCCATCCCTCAAATTCACTGAATTCCGCATCAAAAATTGAGCAAAGTCGTGATCAAAAGTATTCCAAGCATGACCATTCCGTCTTTTTTTTTTTTTACGGTTGTATAGGAATGCATCATGTTAAGAAAGTAAAATATAACATTAGGGAGATTCGGATGCTATTTCTTCCAGAGCTAAAGGACCAAGTAGAGATACTAAATTCTAGAAACAGGGAGCTGTTCGATCACCTCCACCCCCAACGTTCAGTCTGGTTACTACTACTACTACTACTACTACTACTACTACTACTACTACTACCACCACCAACACCACCACCACCACCACTACTACTTCTACTACTACTACTACTACTACTACTACTACTACTACTACTATACCACACCACTACTATACTACTACTACTACTATTATTACTACTACTAACCAACCTCAACACAATCTACCACAACAATCCACCAACAAAACCACGACCTCAACCTACTACTGCGCTGCTGCTGCTGCTGTTACTACTACTACTACTACTTAATACTATACTACTACTATACTACTACTACTACTAACACCACCAACACCACCACCACCACCATACTACTTCTACTACTACTACTACACTACTATACTACTACTACTACTACTACTAATACCACCACCACTACTAGTATACTACTACTACGATTTTACTACTACTACAAACATCAACACAATCTACCAACAATCACCAACAAAACCACGACCACCAAACTACTACTACTGCTGCTGCTGCTGCTGTTACTACTACTACTACTACTACTACTACTACTACTACTACCAACCTCAACACAATCTACCACAACTATCCACCAACAAAACCACGACCACCAACTCTACTACTGCTGCTGCTGCTGCTGCTGTTACTACTACTACTACTACTACTACTACTACTAACACTACTACTAATGCTAATACTAATGCTACTACATCTACTACATTATTGTTACTACTCCCGATTCTGTTGCTGCTGTTGTTGCAGGCGCAACTATGTTAATGGCCAGTGAGAGAGAGAGAGAGAAAGACAGATAGAGATAGAGAGAGAGAGAGAAAAAAAGAGAGACTAAGAGCGGCAAGGAAAGAAAGAAAGAGTAATTGAAGTGACAGAGAGAGGGAGAGAGAGAGAGAGCAAGAGATTTGTAAAAGGGCTGAGAGAGAATACAATGGAGACTGTAAATCATTATGTTGTTATCTTCCCTTGACTGAACAGCAAATGTATATGTGTGCATATGTGTGCGTGTCTATGTGAATGTGCGTGTGTGTGTGTGCGTGCGGCTGTGCATGCGTGCGTGCGTGAGGTACAACAACTCAACTGTCGAGATGTGATAGATGTGTGTGTGTGTGGCGTAGTTATAGGGTGAGGTGTATATATATGTACGTAGAGGTAGTGGGAGTGGACTCTGCTGAGGTGCTGGACAACGGAGTATGATGGAGAGCTGAACAGTACAGGACTGTACAGAGGGAGGAGGAGGTGGATGCATGGGAGGAGGAGGAGGGGGATGGTAAAAAAATGTGGTGGGGAAGAGCCGCTGAAGGAATGAAAAGAATAGATTAATGAAATAAGACAAGAATGATTAACAAGGGAATTTAAGAGGAAGAAAAATGACGAAACGAAAATATAGATGGAGGAAGATAGTAAGATAGTATAGAACGAGGAAGAATGAGGTGGAGGAAAAGAGAGAGAGACAGACAGACAGAGGGAGGGAGAGAGAGAGAGAGAGAGAGAGAGAGAGAGAGAGAGAGAGAGAGAGAGAGAGAGAGGGAATACAAAGATGACAATAGAAGCAGACTTGCTGAAATAGAGATCGGTCGGGAAATAGGAGGAGCTGTATAACAGAGACATGATTAGTCAGATGAAATAAAAGATGGCGACTTGTCTTAGAGGAAGGAACGCTGGACCATCACACACACACGCGCACATATACACACGCGCACACATACACACAAATACGCACAAGTATATACACTGTATGATTTGTGAATGTATTTTGCATATGTGTACGTATATATATATATATATATATATCCATGCTTACACATACACGCATATACGCACATTATATATATATATATATATATATATATATATATATATATATATATATATATATATATATATATGTATATATATATATAAATGTGTGTGTGTGGTGTGTGTGAGTATGTATATACTTTACTTACTCTACGGAGACCATTTTTAATACTGTGTGTGTGCGTGTGTGTGTACATATATATATATATATATATAAATATATATTATGAATATATGTAAAGTAGTAACATACAAAACACACACACACACACACACACACACACACATATATATATATATATAAAATCATATGTATAATATATATGCATAATACACATACACACAGATGTTATTCACATCACAAGAGTTCAGAAATTCAAAAACATTATATATTTTTAGGAATCTCGAAGTAACTGAAATTATAAATAACAGCGAGTGTGTAAACACTACGCCAGTAATCTCCTGTCGTATATGCCGGAAACTCGGGTTCGAGTACCGAGAGCGGCCTTCTTCATTGGTATCCAGTGTTTCTACACTGTTGTATATTGATTCATATGTTCGTGTGTACATATTCGTTTATGCTTTTATTCTTTTATCTGTTTCAGCCATTTGACTGCGGCCATACTGGAGCACCGCCTTCAGTCGAACAATTATTTCTCTCTCATTATATAGCGGTTCGGCAAAAAGTGATCGTCAGAGCAAGTGCCATACTTAAAAATAAGCATGGAGTTCAATCACCAATCACAGCCAAACTGTGGCCTCCAGAATTTTTCGAATAACTTACCAATTAAAATTTACCTTGATATTTTTTTTTCTTGATAATAAGGACCGCGAGATAATGGACCATGTATCATGCAGTCCGCTTCTCAAGAAATGCTGCACGTGTAGGAGGCGTAGGAGTGGCTGTGTGGTAAGTAGCTTGCTTACGAATCACATGGTTCCGGGTTCAGCCCCACTGCGTGGCATCTTGGGCAAGTGTCTTCTACTATAGCTTCGGGCCGACCAAAGCCTTGTGAGTGGATTTAGTAGACGGAAACTGAAAGAAGCCCGTCGTATATATATGTATGTGTGTGTATGTGCATATGTTTGTGTGTCTGTGTTTGTCCCCCCAACATTGCTTGACAACCGATGCTGGTGTGTTTACATCCCCGTAACTTAGCGGTTCGACAAAAGAGACCCATAGAATAAGTACGAGGCTTACAAAGAATAAGTCCTGGGGTCGATTTGCTTGACTAAAAGGTGGTGCTCCAGCATGGCCACAGTCAAATGACTGAAACAAGTAAAAGAGTAAAAGAGAGAATGTCCGGTGTTCCTATTTCAACGCGTTGCCTCAGAATAGAAGCTTCCCAATTAACAATTGATGTAAAAGGGAATACGCGATGGAGCTAACACGTGATAGAAAATTCTTATCTCAACACCAACAGGGCTATGTTGTATCTCCTTCAAGTGAGCGTTCAAATGTAGACGGTAACTGGCGCCTACCAAACATCCGACTTGTAATCATGTTTAATTTTGTCCTCCCTTCGTATTCAAAACCGTGCACCTGATAATCGGCTTCCTTACAAATGTATGTAAATATATATTGTAAAACGATTATTCCATAAGATAAGTATTTTGTTATTAACAGCGCCCAAATAAATACATATCTATAACGCGATTCTGCTACGGTCTGTGAAAAGAAATGCAAGATATTATATTATATAGACATTATTTATAGTAGTTGATTTATAATATTCGAAAAATATATAAAGATTACACAAATATTCTAATGCATGCATGTATGTACTATCGAAAATGTGCTTGAAAATGCACTATAAAGTAAAAACGAAGTTGTATTATTCTTGGATAAATTAGAAGACAAACAATAGATGTGATATTTCATTTACAAACAAATATAAAACATCCAATGGTATATTTTTTCTCCTTTGAAGATATTATGCTCAGGTCACATAAATATAAGTTTAGTATTTACTTAATATTTACTGAGTATTAACTGAAACAGCTGTAAGTGAAGATGATTAATCAGCTGTCAATAATAAACAATTATTAACTCTCAATCTCCATTTTCTTTTTTTTTTTGTTTCTTTTATATGAATACGAACCATATGTTTTTTTTTATCTATATACCAATTATTTTATGGAAATTAATTCCCTCAAAATACTAGGTAATGAACTAGTATTTCTTTGGATGAAACCAGCCCTTAATGAAGTTAATACAACCTCTAATCGATTTAAATTATATATATATATATAATATAATATATATATATATATATATATATATATATACACATACATACATACATGCATATATATATATATATATATATATATATATTGGCATGTCGAATATATATATATATATATATATATATATATATATATATATATATTGGCATGTCGAATCATTGATCAGGTATGAGGGGGTATATAGCGGACACAAGTCCAGCATACAAACATAGACATGTTTCCCGCTCTTTGAAAAGGTTTATTTTACCCGAAATATTACAAGAAATTAATTATCTCAAACGTAACATGTGGTTGTTTCTACTAATGTTTAATGTTCTGTTTTTATCGCCATTAACATAGCTTTGTGTCATAGTGCTATATTTTCCAACATTGTAAAAATAAACTTAAATCCTTAAATCCTTAAAAATGTTTTAGCCCGGAGGCCGCGGCCATGCTGGGGCACCACCACTGTTGGAGATTATATATAAAATAGTGTTATACATACATAATACATACATACATGCATACATACATACGTACATACATACATACATACATATATATATATATATATATATATATATATATATATATATATATATATATAATGCTCCACACAAAATACAGCGTCGATATTTCTACATGTTGCTCCTTCTCAATATGTGTGAATAAGTGCGTATGTATATATGGCTTTGTATGTGGTTGAATATAGATTTTCTGATTACGTAAATATGTTACATAAATATATAAGCATGGGAACCTATTCTGATGTAGAAAGAGACAATTACAAACGGACGCAGGCTCGCACACATCCAAATATACAGACGGGCAACCTGCGTACACCATCACAAAAGCATACTTGAGCTCAAACTCCATAACATCGCTTACTTACTCTCTCTATCTCAAGACATATATACGTGTATGTATACACACACACACACACACACACACACATATATATATATATATATATATATATATATATATATATTATATTATACATTCACACATACAGATGTGTATGTATATGTACAGCTTATAATTTTACAATAAATATTTTGATGGACGTTAAGATTATATTTTATATGTATTTATGTATCCGTGTTATCAACACATTAGAGAGAAATAAATCGAGAAAGAAGAAGTGAAGGAATGAATGAATAATATAGTGAGTAAGAGAGAGAGAGAGAGAGAATAAAGTAAGTTGAGAGAGAAAGGGTGGTGCAAGAGAGCTACCATGTGATAGAAAAATCAAGAAAAGGGAGGAATTAGAATAGAAACAGAGAACTTTAAAATGAGAGGGGAGGAGAGAGAGAAAGAAAGAGAGAAAGAAGAAAGACAGACACAGGAGAGAACGAAAGAGAGCCAGAGAAGGAGAGACCGATTGAGACAAAGAAAGAGAGAGGAAGAGAGAAACAGAAGGAGTGAAAGAGAAAAAGAAAGTGAGATGGAAAAGTGAGAGAGAGAGAGAAGCATAAAAATCTGTGCTCTGAAAAATTCGTGTGAAATTAATGGCAAATGAATAAGATTTTAGTGGACATTTATAATATTTCTATCGAGATTTAACAGTCGAAGCTGGGACTAAACAAGGCTATATAAAGTGTCCTTATTGTTTTTAACGGCATTAACAAATCAGCGAGCAGTATAGCAGGTATACATAGCCTATATATAAGCATTATAAACATTAGCATGCCGGATTTAGTGTATGTAATGAAGGAACTGCTGTCTGACATTAGTAGAGAATAAGGGGGTAGGTAATTGGGCAGTTGGTGGTGGTGGTTGTGGTTGAAAAGTAAGTGTATGGATCAGACATCCGTATGTGCTTGTGTATCTGTGTGCAAGTGTGTGTGTACCAGAAATATTTTTCTAGCTTTGCTGTAGTAAAACAATTGAAGAACTGGTTGTAACATTTTAACAAGAACATAGTAAATATTAAGCGTTGCAATGTAGTCGAGTGTCATCGTCCTCGGTGTCTTTTGTTCAACACTTGGAATTCATTGATTCTTTACGTGTATGTAGGGAGATGTGTATGCATGTACCTCTAAGTGTGTGTATAACGTAGTTCTATGTTTGCACATGCACTATATATGATATATACATCATTATTTTAATCGCATACGTATTTCTTTACTACCCACAAGGGGCTAAACACAGAGAGGACAAATAAGGAGAGACAAACGGATTAAGTCGATTATATCGACCCCAGTGCGTAACTGCTACTTAATTTATCGACCCCGAAAGGATGAAAGGCAAAGTCAACCTCGGAGGAATTTGAACTCAGAACGTAACGGCAGACGAAATACGGTCATGCATTTCGCCCGGCGTGCTAATGTTTCTGCTAGTTCACCGCCTACATCTAAATTGTGATTAGGATAATTACTCGAATTTCAAACGTTTGATCTCTACACATGAAAGTGCTACAGTTTCAAATAGCTACACTCCTTTGTGGTTACATGCTAACTGCCGTTTTCATTGTCTAATCCATCGGCCCACCTGTTTTCCTTCGCCAATACTCCTTAGTCACTGTCTATAGTGGTATGATGAAGTGTATAATTACTATCCTGCTGAGTAGGTATAGCTTGTTTTACGTCGATTGCTATAGTGTATCCTACCGAACTGCACCTATCGACCAAGTAATTTCTTTGATGCTTTCTCTGTCTGTTGATGTGAAGAATTTTCAGCATAAAATTGTTTTGGTGTCTGCTCTAGAACACGATCTCGGTTCTTTTTTCCAAGTACATTGGCGGCTATAGTAGAAGACACTTGCCCAAGGTGCTACGCAGTGGGACTGAACTTGGAACCATGTGGTTGGTAAGCAAGCTACTTACCACACAGCCACTCCTACGCCTATGTATACATAAGTATAACATGTATACACAAGTATAACTTCGAAATGATCTCATTTCGTACGACACGCTTTCTTCCTCTTATGAACTTTCAGGGTCGGCGTGATTATTTGTCTGGCTCTCTGTTGCGCCTCTACTTTAGGAAGAGGCACAGTTTCATTATTGGCGCAGCGCCAGATGAATGCGCGTACGTGTGTGTGTTTGTATGTATACATACATATACTACAAGAACATATAAATACACACACACACAAATATATATATATAATATATATATAATATAGATTCAGATGAATATGGTACTTAAGTTAAAGCACAAGAATTTAGTACGGTATTATCCATACAATTTCAAAGTAAGGTAATTAAAATCAAAATAAGCAGCAAGGATATCCAGAGATAATGCAGTACGCTCGTTTCGTGCAACTACATTTAATTGAACAATGCAACCATTTCATCATTTTAAAATACAGGGCAATCTTCTGCTGCACAAAGACATAGAATTTAGTCAAATTAGAACAGATGGACACGTTAGTATAATTATACCTAAAATCTCCAAGAAGTTGAGGAGATAGACAAAGAAAATGCTGTCTTACTCCAGCATAGAATTATATATATATGTATATATATATACATATATATATATATATATATATAATATATATATATATATATATATATATATATATATATATATATATTATATATATAATATATAATATATATATATATATATATATAGTATATATATATATGTATGTATGTATATATATGTATGTATATATATATATATATATATATATATATATATATATTATATATATATATATATATATATATATATATGTATATATATACAGAATGATTGATAGATGTAGATATGCATAGAGTATATACAAATATATGTGAGCGTATGTGTATAAAAATCTCTTTGCGTGTGAGTGTGTATATAATTACGTGTGTGTATGTGAAGACAGAGAGAAATTGAGAGAGAGAAAGATACTTCCTTATAAACCTGCATATGTAGTTTTGCATGCATTTGTGTGAGTGTGTTTATATATACATATATATGTGTGTGTATATGCATGCATGTATACTTATATATAAATATATGTAAGGTGGCGAGCTGGCAGAAACGTTAGCGCGCCGGGCTAAATGCTTGGCGGTATTTCGTCTGTCATTATGTTCTGAGTTCAAATTCCGCCGAGGTCGACTTTGTCTTTCATCCTTTCGGGGTCGATTAAATAAGTACCAGTTACACACTGAGGTCGATATAATCGACTTAATCCGTTTGGCTGTCCTTGTTTGTCCTCTCTGTGTTTAGCCCCTTGTGGGTAGTAAAGAAATAGGTCTTTCGTCTGTCGTTACGTTCTGAGTTCAAATTCTGCCGAGGTCGACTTTGCCTTTCATCCTTGCGGGGTCGATTAAATAAGTACCAGTTACGCACTGGGGTCGATGTAATCGACTTAATCCCTTTGTCTGTCCTTGTTTGTCCCCTCTATATTTAGCCCCTTGTGGGTAGTAAAGAAGTATATATATAAATATATGTATATGTATATATATATAAATGTTATGTGTTTGTATGGCTGTTTGTGTGTGAATGTGTATGAGTGTGTGTATGTGTATGTATGTGTTTGTATATATATATATATGTACATGCTCAGCTATATATGAGTATTATTCGTTTTGTACATGTAGGCATTTCATTCGTGCTTTAATCATTATATTCTCGGAATTCATCAAAACAAAATAAGGCAAAAACTGTTAAGGAACAAAAATAAAAAAACAAAAGAAAGAGAGAAAAGAAGAGAGATTTCAGGAAGATAAGAAAGAAGCCAAGTCTTATTTTGCTATTGAATATTTTTTAGACTTGCTTTTCCTTCTTTTCCTCGACCCAGGAGATCTCGTGACGTCATAGCCATAAAGATGTCGAGTCATCCAAGCCAGTTGTTAGTTAACAAGGCAATCCTTTTCTTTGTTGCCACCTTGAAAATACTGTCAGCCATTCCAGTTTATACCGACCAGAAATTTGAAGTAAGGAAAATGAAAATGAAAATATAAGTAAAGGGTTTCGTATTTTGTTCACATTTTGCAGTGATTTATTCAGTTATTTGTTTATTTATTTATTTACTTATTCAGTCATTTATTTTTTTATTTATTTGAAGTTTTTTAAGCTTTACATTTTTTATATCTTAACAGGAAAATTCAACAATATGTGTAAAAATTGTAGACATACATAATAAATTTATTTTATTTCCATGCCTCTGTTTGCACATGCATAAGCATAAACGCATACGCTCAAACACAGACACACACACACACACACACACACACACACACACACACACACACACACACACATACACACTACACTCACGTCCATGCATGTATACATACATGATGACTCCAATTCGATTTCCAGTAACGCTATCTCTTAAACACGTGCAGCAGAGTTATAGATTTTGAACCTACTAGGGACTTACATTATTTTGTACAGATATGGCAGTGATGGGTGCCTCTTGCAGTAGATGTTACAATTCATATGACGTTTCAGCTCACTTCTTAATGCACATTCTTTTCAATTCACCCTACAAATAGAGATGCCGTATAACATATAATTAAGAAACTTCTCTCTGTAAGAGTCGGCCAGTGGATTCACACGGTGTTGTAGGTCCCAGCATGTTCGAAATGTTGTTGGGGATCTGACTTCTGGTCGTTGTGAAGTGATTTGCGTTCCTTAGGAGCTATGAGACGTCATAACGATGAGGACACCAAACTCGAGATGTTTATTTCAGTGAAACGATTCTAGGATGAGGTCTTACTCGGTCTTACTTCCGCCATGTATGTATGTATGTATGTATATATGCATATGTGCAGATCTGTATGTTTTGTTTTTTGCGTGTATTTTTATGCATATAGCTGCATATCTAGACATGCTCACATTTATACATAAATGATTAACTTCTGGAAAGTTTCACAGCTCTATGTATGTATGTATGTATGTATGTATGAATGTATTTATGTATGTATGTATGTATGTATGTATGTATTTATGTATGTATGTATTCATGTATGTATGCATGTATTCATGTATGCATGCATGTATGTATGCACGTATGTATGTGTGTGTATCTGTATGCGTCTTAATATCTGTGTTTGTAATCCTATCACCTCTCGACAGGTGGTTTACTTCCGTTTCAATAACTTAGCCGTTCAGGAAAATAGACCGATAGAATAAGAACCAGAATTAAAAATAAATGTTGTGATCGATTTGTAAAAAGATAACATAAAAAAGGAAAATTGTGTATGTGGAGAAAGTAAGTGATGCGAAAGAGATTTGGCAATTATTTCTAGCCCGTTGATTGACCACACAGAGAAGTGGCCACGCAGGCTTAACACTAGAAACTATGTCACGGCCATATGTACTGCAAACTGTTTTGGATCATGGAATAAACGATATTGAAGGCACAAAAGTAGGTTTCCGGTTTCCACCTGAATATTATTTTGAAAGGGAGTTGACGAAACTCTAAAAGTTAGAATGTAATGATAAAAACACAAAAAATTAAAAAAATGGGGGATTTTTCTTTTTGTTTTTTTTTTCTTTCTGTGGGGAATTTTTTTTTTTTTTCTCCTTCGTTTAATTATTTATCGTAACAGAAATTATTGTGAAATATATACGTTGTGTTGATGGTAGGGTTGTAAAGATGTCAACAACGAGAGGAAGAAGTTAACGTGAGAGTTAGGTATCGTTTCACCACACGCTGCATGGTTTCTTAGAAGATCGAATGAGCTGAAGCTGTATTTGGCTGTGTGTGTCTGTATATACATACATGTACACGCATATACGCACATACACACACACCACACACACACACACATACACACACACGTATACACACAAACACACACACACACACGCACATACACACATACGTAAACACACATACGTACGTACATACACACACACACATACACACAAACATACACACGCACAAATACATACACAGATACACACACATACACACACATATACACGCACACCCACATACACACACAGACTCACTCGCAGACATACACACAAACATACACACACGCACACACACTCACACACACATATGCAAACACAGACGCACGCACACAGACGCACACACATACACACACATATACACGCACATCCATATATACACACAGACTCACTCGCAGACACACACACACACACACACACACACATAGTGAGGAACTGAAAATAGATGGCTAACTTGAAAAAAAGTAAAAGATTAAAAATAAACAAATATGTATGTATATATACATACATACATGTAAATATACTTATATATATATGTATGTATATTTACATGTGCGTGTATATGTGGGTGTATGTATGTGTGTTTTATACAATTCTTGCAACCTGTTTGATGTAAAGAATGAGAATGAGGCCACACTGTTTACTTAGTATTTCTTACAGTCAAAAAGCTTACTATAAAATAGTTTTCTATTTAGTTTATTTCTAGCAGTGTCGCCCGGCGTTGCTCGGGTTTATTTCGACCCTTTAGAATTGGAATTTTTGAAAAGTAAAAATTGTGCATCATGTAGATTGTTATTCGCTTTAAGTGAACATTTTTCTGGTTGAAATACATCGAAAAATGGCGACACAACAGTCAAAACATCGTAAAAAAGGGATTTTTATTTAAAGATAAAAGCGCCTTTTTGATGTAAATAATTTTTGGTGTTAACATGGTCCGATTTGAATTTTTTCTTCTACGGAAGGAAGAATAAGCCTTCTTCTATCATACTCTCAATTTTGGTCACTTGCGCCGCAGGGTCTCAGAGGAGTTAGTTTTAGTTGAAGGCTACCAAACCTGCCATACACAGACAAATTAAGCTTTATATAGAGATATATTTAGTTTGTGAAAATATGATACGCACAAATTTTGCTCCATCAAACGTCTGTAGACAATTAAATAATGTATTATATTTTCTTGATAGTTGATCGTTATATAAATTCATTTTTGTTATCGAAATGCGCATAAAATGCTGAAATGAAATATTTTATAAACGCTCTCCTCAAATTTCTTTTCTTTTTTTATATATGTACGCTGTGACATTGCCGACTGCGGCATCAGAGGAAAATTCAACGTGAACAATAAAAAAGTGCTCATCAAAGTTCCCCGTCAGATATATAAGAATATATAAAGTTCTAAAAACTGTTTTATGCAGGGTAACTTAAATTTGAAATGGCACTCTGCGGGGGGGGGGGGAAGAAGCGTGGTTTAGTGGATAGGGTGTTGTACTCATGATCACGAGTTCGTAGCTTCGATTTACGGGTTGGACGGCGCGTTGTATTATTGCACAAACACTTCATTTCTCGTTGCCTAGTGATCATTTCGATATCTGACGTGTGGTATATCGTGCTCCCCTGCAGCAATACCGATTCCGTGGGAGGGGTGAGCTAATGTACAGCTTCCACACTACTTCCGGCTATCAAATTCATTCACAGAGCATTGATCGAAACAGGGGCAACTGAAAAAGGGGAATATTCCTTATTTTGTATGTCTTGTACTCTGTGTTTCCGTTGTTTGAAAAAAGTTCGTTTCCATGTTTTTGCTTTTATGTTTTCGTTTCTCATTTTGTAAGGTATACTAGCCATCTCAATATGGCTAACCACTAAGGATGGGTGTTACTTTAGCTTGTAGCCCCAGGAGAACATCTCCTCCAGCTGGCTATAGGCACATTTTCTGTGCCCTAAGGTATTTGCAAAGGGAGGTCACCCTTCCCATGTCAACCTAAGTGATACGCACGGACTGCAGTTTCTAGGTATTTGCACCTAGAAACTGCAGTCCGTGCGTATCACTTAGGTTGACGAGGGAGGGATGACCTCCCTTTGCAAATACCATAAGGGCACAGAAAGTGTGCCTAAAGCCAGCTGGAAACGATGTTCTCCTGGGGCTACAAGCTACAGTAACACCCATCCTTAGAGGTTAGCCATATTGAGATGGCAAGTATACCTTACATTGTCGTGCAGTTACTGTTTACATCTCGTTCAGAGATTTATTATTTCTCATTTTGTTGTACGTTTTTTTTTATTGTCCTGTACCCATATATGCATGTATATATACATATAGATGTAGATGTAGGTATGTACATATATGTATATATATATGTATATGTTTTATTTATTATTTTGTTACTATAGTAGAAGACACTTGGACAAGGTACTGCACAGTGGGACTGAACATAAAACCATGTGATTTGAAAGCGAGCTTCGTAACTCCACACCTATGACTGTGCTAGTATCAACTATTAATCTTCACTGAAAATCACTGTGACTCAGCGTGAGAGGGATGCACTTTTGAATTACGAGAAAAGTACTTCCTGTGGGACTCCTCGCAGCTTCCATTCAGTCATTTTCATTCACATGACTTGGATAGCTCCGAGTCAATTCTAAAAGCCACATACCCAAAGTACCACGTGAAGGGATCGAGCCAAGAAACTTCTGATTCGCTACCTGCAGGAAAACAAGGAGAGCTATATATTTAATTGCTTAACTGGATTCATTTATGAATCTGGAGTCATTGAAATCATTAAACAGACAGAATAAATTTGCCACTACCGATTAACAATTCGTGCTGTAATTATCAGTATCAACAATGATTTTCTTTAGCTCCAACATAGCTTCGAACAACTCGATTTATTCAAACCTTCATTTCCTATCGAACAGAAGCCATCGAAGTTTTTTCTCCACTTTTCCAGACTCTGGCGGTGTTTTTGTTCTTTACAGCTTTCTTTCGGATTTTAGTGCACCATGTCATGTTTCGCTGAAGGACGGCCATCACAGGTCTTGTAGGTTCGAATCGACATCGATGCGTCTGTAACTTGTTCTTTTTCCTCTTTTTTCTTGTTACGATGACGGCTCGTAAATTCAAATTTTCCCCTAGGATGTAGTTTAACCTCTATATTTTGACCTGTCCGGCATAGGAGCCTCTACTACAAGCTGGCATAGTAATTGAGACACATAAGTCTCCACATCGCAACAAGGACTGAACTGTGTGGCAGCAGCTCTGATCAAGCAGACGTAAAAGGAGTTCCAGCTATGACCATTCATCATATTTTCAGATAATGTAAAATTCAAATGTTGCCTTTTCCACATTATCGTTTCTTGACTTTCTTCTCTCCTTCCAGTTGCATTTTGGAATGCATTATATAAATACTAAAATACTGTACATGCACCTTTGATGAATTATAGTGCACCTAAGCAGTATACACAATGATTTCATCATTATTCTAAAATGACCTCAGCATTTAACTAGTGCTTTTAAATCGAAAGGGAATGGATGAAAGTCAAACGTTACCTCGACGGGATAATATTGCGGTGTAGTTGAAAGGCAATATGCCTGCTATTTCTTGCAGGTCAAATGACCACATAAAGTCTTCGTCGTTGATTTAACTTACCATCACCAACACCGCTAACATCGCCAATACTACCAATACCACCATCATCACTTTCACCACAATCCCGCTCAATAAGCAGTGATATGAGGACGGAAGAGTTTGTCCAGACGCGTTTTATCCTACTTCCCGTAGATATGGTTTGTAGAAGGATACAGTTTCGGTGGTCTGCAAGAGAGAGACTGAGGTATGGAAGATAGTAGTAGTAGTAGTTAGTAGTAGTAGTAGTAGTAGTTGTAGTAGTAGTTGTAAAAGTGACATTCATGAAACGACATGTCATTGAATCCTTGACTCAGATTCTAGGTACTCGACTCTGAATGTGACAGGAATGAAGAGATCCTCAAAGGTCCCAAAAAGTTGCTTTTCCTATCTCAGAGAGGGAACTATATGGTGTGTTTGTATCTGAGAGAGAGAGAGAGAGAGAGAGAGAGAGAGAGGGGGAGAGAGACACAGACAGACAGAAAGAGTCAAGCAGAAAGATTTGTGATTGTCTTAAAGTTTTCATGTACGTATATGTAAATACACACACACACACACACACACACATATATATATATGTGTGTGTGTGTGTGTATGTATGTA
The DNA here is from genome assembly GCF_006345805.1 of Octopus sinensis. Lineage (NCBI taxonomy): Eukaryota > Metazoa > Mollusca > Cephalopoda > Octopoda > Octopodidae > Octopus > Octopus sinensis. The sequence goes on from NW_021833825.1 coordinate 33,585, forward strand.
TATATATATATACCACCTGTCTTCGTCTTTTGTTTTTTTCGTAAACTTTCCCTATATATACATATATATATATATACACACATATATATGTATGTATGTTCTTATATACACAAACACTCGGACGCACGCACGCACGCACACATATACACATACAATTATTCACATGTACATATTTACAATTATACACATATAGATAGATAGATAGATAGATAGATAGATAGATAGATAGATAGATACATGCATACACACATGTGTGTATATGTGTGCGTGTGTGTATTTATATATATATATTTATTTATACATATATATATATATATATATATATATATATACATATGTATGTATAAGAATGTATATATATACAGATTTACAAGTGTGTGCATATGGCTGTATATGAAGTTTATAATAGTGTAATATATCAATATGACAGTAAGTTTTCAATAAGTGCAATGAAACAAGCGAAGAGGGATATGGTACCATTGTTGAAGCTGAACTTGTTACCCACACACGCGCGCACACATACACACATACACACACGCATACATGCGCGCGTGAGCACACTCACAAACAAACAAGTACACACGTACATACGCGCACACATACATCGACACAGTAGTAGTAGATACGCACCCACGCACACATACGCACGCTCACATGTATACACAGAGAGAAAGAGTGTGGCATAAAAGAGTGGAATTATTTGTTATAAAACAAGGTCGCTTAGTGTGAACTCCTTCGCATTTTCATCGCTAAAATAGCGTAGGATGGTGTTTTTTGATGAGATACGTGGTACAGCAGTAGAATTATTATTAGATACAAGAGTGGGGAAGGAGCCATTATAGAACAAGCACTAAGAATTTTTTTCTGTTTTTTTTCTGTTTTTCTTTCGAAGAGCAAATCTGTTTACGTTCAAGGAATCGATTTCGAATTTCGGTCAAAATGTCTTTAAATTCATTTCGGCTTCAAACTTTGGCACGAGGTTTTGGGAGAGGGGGGTTAAGTCGATTACATTGGTCCCAGTGTTCAACTGGTACTCATTTCATCGTGTGGAGGCACATGGCCTAGTGGTTAGAGCAGCGGGCTTGCGGTCGAGGGATCGCGGTTTCGAATCTCAGACCGGGCGATGTGCATGTTTATGAGCGAAACACCTAAGCTCCACGCAGCTCCGGCAGAAGGTAATGACGAAACTTCTGCTGACTCTTTCGGCACAACTTTCCTTCACTCTTTCCTCCTGCATCTTACACCTCACCTGCGACGGACCGGCGTCCCGTCCAGGTGGGGAACCTATACGCCAAGGAAACCGGGAAACCGGCCCTTATGAGCCAGGCATGGCTCGAGAAGGAACAAACAACAGTGGACATGCGGTTGAGGGATCGCGGGTTCGAATCTCAGACCGGGCGATGTGCGTGTTTATGAGCGAAACACCTAAGCTCCACGCGGCTCCGGCAGAAGGTAATGACGAAACTTCTGCTGACTCTTTCGGCACAACTTTCCTTCACTCTTTCCTCCTGCATCTTACAGTTCACCTGCGACGGACTGGCGTCCCGTCCACGTGGGAAACCTATACGCCAAGGAAACCGGGAAACTGGCTCTTATGAGCCAGACATGGCTCGAGAAGGAACAAACAAAACTCATTTCATCGACCCCGAGAAGATGGAAGCAAAGTCAACCTAGATGGAATTTGAACTCAGAACGTAAAGACGGATGAAATGCTGCTAAGCATTTTGTCCGGCGCGCTAACGATTCTACCAGCTCACCGCCTTCATAATCTCTTTAATTACGTTTCTTTTTTTCCGATAAAGAATTGACGGAAACTATACAAAATGTAATACAAAAGAGAAAACAAATTAACTGTAGAAGAATAAGCTGCAGCTCAGATATGTGAACAGCGATTATTCCATCTCCCATTTCTCCAATGTATCCTGAAGAAGGATCATAACCCCGAAATATCGAAATACAAGGTACAACTTCGACTGATGTTCCATTTCATCTTTTGTAGCTCACCATGTATTTCATTTCGCATTGTGTCAATCTGTGCGTATGTGGGTGTACCTGTATGTGTTTGTGTGTGTGTGTGTGTGTGTGTGTTTATGTGGGTGTGTGTGTGTGTGCATGCGTGCGCGTAACTGTGTGTGTGTGAGTGTTTATGTGCTTGTGTACGTGTGAGATCGCACGGTTGCACTAGTGAGATCACAGTTTCAATTCCTGGAGTAGTTGCACCGGCCGCAACTGCAACTACTAGTGACTCACGAGATCCTCGTTTCAACTCCAGGAATTGAAACGACGATTGTGTTCTTGAAACGACGTTGTGCTCTTGAGCAGAACAATTTATCTCACGTTGCTCTGCAATAATTTCGACATTTGTCGTGTGATAAACCACGCACCGTATGGGAAATATCTTGAATAAAGCTGCATATGACTCTAAACCTTTGGATACGTACTTTTACTACGATTGATTTAATATAAATCGACTAAATACACAACGGAACCTGATACGTTTATTCAGCAGAAACACGTGTCGGAATGTAATACGGAGAAAATGTCTTTTAACAGATAAAGATGCATAACTCTCCATTCTGCATTATTATGTCACGATAATACACTCTGCATTCTACAAGAAAACATTTGAATCGAACCCAGATTTAAAAATCGAAGGGAGGACAATTTGATTGTTTATTTTAAGCAATTTTAAAGATTTCCTATCATTTTTGGTGTACAACAAATAAGTATGCACATAGACAATAAAGCAAATACATATCATTCAATGTGGTTCACCAAGTCTTGATCTTATAAGAGTGTTTGTTAGGTTTCTATCCGGATTTAAAAATCCATATTCCTTTGCGTTGTATTGATTGATTGATTGATTCTAGTTTCAGCTTATGAGCTGTGGCCATGCTGGGGCACATATATATAAGTAAATAAATGGAGTTGAACGAAGATGTTATTAAAATTCTTTTACTTTCGACATCGTAACTGTTATAATGTGTTGTTGTTGAGATATGCTCTCTTTCTTTCCTGGTGAGAAGATTGCATTTTACACGGTTTATTCCTTTGGAATAATACCATGTTGTCTTCGAAACATATGTCGAAAGTAAAAGAATTTTAATAACATCTTCGTTCAACTTCATTTATTTACTTATAACACACAAATTACTGCACATTAACCCGGAGTTTCTACCTTTGAATAGGTCGCTTCATCCGTGTTACTTGCGTGAATTTTGCTACCCTGGTAACTGTTTATTGAATTTTCCATGTAACGGTAAACAAAGGATAATTATTCATTCATATATATATATATATATATATATATATATATATATATTATATATATATATATATATATAATATATATATATATATATATATATATATTATTATGTACATATACATATGTATATATATGTATATAAATATGTATATAAATGTATGCATGTATATATGTATATGGATAGATAGATAGACAGACAGACAGACAGACGGATGGATTAAAGCAGTTTGATTCAAATTCGTTGGTATGCTTGAGTTTCAAGCGTGATGCTAGTTGTCACCCATTTTGAATTCAAAATGGCTGACGACTAGTATCGCGCTTGAAACTCAAGAGTACCGACGAATTTGAATCAAACTATTATGATCCGTATATATGTAACTCCCATATATATATATATATATGATTACACAGGTATACATATATAAGTATATGTGTATGTATATGTTAAGGTGTCTAAGTAAGAATGAATTGACACACAAACGCACACACGTATTACATAAGGTAACGGATACAGACTCGTTATTATCTACTCATATTTACAGAGATCTAACAGAAAGCTACGGATATTCACGTGTATTGATGCGTGTACTTCAAAAGGAATGGAGAGGAATGCTATGATGTAGATAAGGAAGAGAGAGGAAACAAAGATGATAGATAGATAGATAGATAGATAGATAGATAGATAGATAGATAGATAGATAGATAGATAGATAGATAGATAGATAGATAGATAGATAGATAGACATATAGACAGACAGACAGACAGACAGATAGATAGATAGATAGATAGATAGATAGATAGATAGATAGATAGATAGATAGATAGATAGATAGATAGATAGATAGATTCACATTATTGCCTGCCATACACTGCTCATGTAGTTGACTGAATTTCTGTGTTGATACATCTTTTCGTGTCTAAGTACACAGTACAACAAAAATGGAGTGAAACACTTGAGAGCGATAACTCGGTTCATGCTTGTTGATCCTTAGCTTCGTCCATTGAAGATGACAAGAAAGGTGAAATGTGGATTATATTAGGTTTATGGTCAGGAGCAGCGGAGAGGGGTTAACTAACAGGAAGAGATGTCTTTAAGTACTAACGGCCATTGAAGTGCTGTTGAACATCAGTAAATTGTACAGAATGTAAAGGACGCGTTTAGAAGGAGAATTACGTCACTTCGCGTCATATGGTACAAGATCACAACGACGTAAGTATTATGGTGAAATTGTGCAGTTTGGAATGATATGTAGACACATTCACAACGATATACAGACATACACACGAATAAACACATGTATATCCATATATACGGGCGTGTGTGTATGTGTGTATGGTATATATATATAGGTATATATATATATATATATGGTATATATATGGTGATATATATGGTTTATATAGTATATATATATATATGGTATATATATATATGTGTGTATGTGTGGTATATATATACGGTATATATATAGGTATATATATATATATATATATTTGAACACATACATGTATATATATATATGTACACAGACACACACACACATACACACACACATATATATAATACAAACATATATATATATATATATATACTATATATATATACATATATATATATATAATATATCGAAAGATAGATAGATAGTATACATACACATACATGTGTGTGTATATAAATATATTTATATGTAGATACATATGTGTGTGTACACATATATATATTATAATTATATATATATATATATATATATATATATATATATATATCTATATGCGTGCATAATTATACATTGATTGACAGATGTATACGTATATACGTATATATGGGTATACATTGTGTCTATGTGTGTGTGTGTCTATGTGTGTGTGTGTGTGTGCGCGTGTGTGTGTTTGTGTGTGTACATTTTTCTCTCTAATGCATGTGTATAGTGAATAAAGAGATGCATGAACGCATGTATAGCAGTAAAGGACCGTTACCAAGACGGAAGTGGAACAAACAGACACAGAGAAGATCAAAGGAAAGAGCAACAACAACAACAACATAATTAAGTAGGTTCCATGCCCCAATTTAGAAATCGGTGATTAGAATCGATGTAATACGAATCAATCTACCAATATAGGATACGAACTAGGAACACTGAATATTGAAATATATACTAAATCATTCTTTGTAATATAACACTTAATCCAGTTGTGGTACATATATTTTACTCACTTTATTGGAAATGAATAGTCATCAGGAGTTGAGTATGAGAATAACATTCTTTTACCAGAAAGCAAAACCATTTCTGATTATGCGACAAGGTCCAAATTCTTTTATATAATCAAGGCGGTGAGTTGACAGAATTATCGCACGTCGAAGAAAAGACTTCGTATCATTCCTTTCGGTTCTTCACGTTTTCAGTTCAAATGACGCCAAGGTCGATATTGTCTACTGTCCTTTCCGTTCGAGAAAAAAGTATGTATATATAATATATATATATATATATATTATTTATAATATATTATATATATATATATATATATATATATATATATATATATATATATATATATATACATCTAATGTAAGATAAAATTTTTTTCTTTTTAACTTTTATATCAATGGCCAAATATTAAAAAATACCTTTAACGGTTAATTTATAAACTTATTTATATTTTATTTATAAGTTTATATATATATATATATATATATATATATATATATATATATATATATATATATATATATATATACGTTAAATTTAGGGTAAAAATTGATATTTATCAATTAGAACCGGTGGTCTAGCATATTAAAGACGAATCCGAAGATTAAAATATTTATATATACCAATTAGGACTGAACACGAAAAAGTGGAGAGTCAACATGCTAGATATAGACGTCAAATCGCCATCTCCACAAAAGTCTATGTTCTCAGATCAAAACTCAAACAAAACCAAAACAATACAAGTGAAAAATATACGAAATAAATATTTACCCATGTACTAAATTCAGTTTCGGCTGTTATTTTTCACAAGGAAAGTGCAGCCATCATTAGCATGGTCCCATGGGACCATGGGACCATGCTGATGATGGCTGCACTTTTCCTTGCGGAAAATAACAGCCGAAACTGAATTTAGTACATGGGTAAATATTTATTTCGTATATTTTTCACTTGTTTATTGTTTTGGTTTTGTGTTGAGTTTGATCTGAGAACATAGACTTTTTGTGGAGAATGGCGATTTGACGTCTATATCTAGCATGTTGACTCTCCACTTTTTCGTGTTCAGTCCTTAATTGGTATATATATATACATATATATATATATATTCGCGCGCGCAAACACACACACACAAATATCCCATCCACATACAAAATAATTTTATAAAAAGCATCAAAAAATGAAAACTTGATTATTATTGGGAGATAACATTTTATTCAAAGTAGCCACCTGCAGCTTCCACCACGACCCCAAGACGGCTTCGAAACCTGGAGCATGCGTTTCTCATTGCGTCCCTTGGAAGATCTTCGAACACCTCCTCCATCTTGGCCTCCTGCTTAGGCGGTACAGCCAGATCTGTTGGTGTCTGTACCAGACTTAGAAATAAATTCTGAGTTTTTTATACGTTTCTAAACACCTCATAGAGGTGCTCCATCGTGACCACAGCTCAACGACTGAAGCAAATAAGGGTTTAAAAGTAAAGCACCTGCTTCACACTTTCATCCAAAAATTACTCTTGCAGGAAACCTCGCGTGATGTTGCCCTTATTTAATGCATTTACTCGACAAAATGTAGCAACAAAATCTCCATCGAAACCAACACTACATTCTAGAAATCAATACGGGTTGCTTAAAATTGGAAGGTATGTGATCATAAATCTTTTCGATGAGAGTTTCCTTGGATTGGAACAATGGAAGTAGTATACCAACCACCATAAAGCAACAAGAATCCATTCGTTGCGTATATATATAAATATACGTACACACACATACACACACTGACACACACACACACACACGCACACATATAGTGTAATGTTCCGTGATGGTACAGTGTCTGAATATTGTGTTGGGACACCGGACGCGTTATAAAACAATGTTTGACATCTTCTCAGCACATGAAACTAATAGTAGCAGATAAAACACACACAAACACACACACACACACACATATATATATATGTATGTATGTATTGTTCAAATTTGCAGAAAAGAAAGGATAAGGACAGGTGAGGGAATAACAAGCAAGAGTATTAGTTTGGCGCTCAGGAAGAATGGAAAATTCTTTGACGTTTCGAATCTACGCTGCTCTTCACTGCTTCGGGGTCGATAAAACAAGTACCAGTTGAGTACTGAGTTCGATATAATCGATATACCTCGAATTTCAGGCATTGTGCCTATAGTAAAAATGGTGATTATTATTATTATTATTATTCTATGTTTGACTTTTGCTTTATGTCTGTAAAAGTTGGCTCCAAGTCTCACCCAGAGACCTCAAGAGACAACAGGTTGGAAGTTCTGTGCCATATATTTGGGTTTTTTCTTTTTTTGGTGTTGTACTAGTGAATGTCTAATACATAAAAAAAAAAAGTTTGTTTTAAACCTTGGGATTACATAGAGAGTATTTGCGTCGTAGGATATGAGCAGTTCCCATGAGCACTATCTTTTGAATTTCTGCCATTTGGGGTTTCCTGGTATCTGAGTTAGGTAACAATCAGTCCCTTCGCTATCATTCCCAGGGCACCTATGACAACAGGTATTGTTTTCGTCTTCAGCTTCCACATTTTGCTGATTTCTATTTCAAGATCTTTATATTTGCTCAGTTTTTGGTAGGTCTTGACAGATACGTTTATATCGATTGGGACAGTCATATCAATGAGGAGGCATGTTCTTTGTCTGAAGTCTTCAATATGATGTCTGGCCTATTTGCATCTATCTTCCTGTCAGTTTGAATGGTGAAGTTCCAGAGGAGTGAGATGTGGTCATTTTCAAGCACTGGAGGTGGATTGTGTTCCCACCAGTTTTTTTCATGGGGCAAATCCAGGTTTTTGCAAATTACCCAGTGAATATATTGTGCAGCTCTATCATGCCTGTTGAGGTACTGTGTAGGCGCTAGAAGACTGCATTTAGAGACAACATGATCAATGGTTCATTTTGTTGTCGGCATACAACGACATGTTGGGCTACTGCCGTTCTTTAATATGTTGGCCTGGTAGTTCTTGTTGGTAGGCATTGATCTTGAGCTGCTATGATAAACCCCTCTGTTTCAGATTTTAAGCCAGAGGCCATTAGTCATTGATGGGTCAGGGCTTTGTCAATATCTGCATTATTCGCTCTCTTTGGGTATTTGCCATAAAGGGTTTTTCTTGCCGTTTATTATTCAGAATATCTAAGGCCGCAGTTTTGGCACGGGTTTTCATGCGCCTAGCTTTTTCTGTGCTTGTTTCTTGTATGTCTATCTCTAATTCCGAAATTGGTGTATTCGGAATTCACTAGATATTCCTTTGCCTGTTTTGTGACTGAGTATGATGCCTTCTTGTTTTCATGTTTTGAGACAAGTTTTAACATCCGTCCTCAGAGTTTTATTATATTATTATATTATTATTATTATATATTATTATTATTATCATTATTTATTATCATTATTATTATTATTATTATATACCCACCACGGAAAAAAATCGCTCACTTCGGCATTCCAGATATGTGATTGTGGTTGGAAATAATTTCATTAAATAATCTTAGTTATTGCTGTTGTTCAATTCCTTCTTTTCTCTTTTTACTACTACTACTACTACTACTACTACTAGCACTTCTACTACAACTACTACTACTAGCACTTCTACTACAACTACTACTACTACTACTACAACACTACCACCTCCTACTCCCTTTTATTCCTCACCCCCCTCACCACCTACATTTTTATGACTCCTCCTCTTCTTTCTTGTACGTCTCCTCCTAGCCCGTCTTCGTTTCTTTTACCTCTTTTTCTCCTCTCATTTTCGGTTTTTCTGACCTTTCTCATCCACTTCCTTCTTCTTCTTCTTCTTCTTCTTCTTCTTCTTCTTCTTCTTCTTCTTCTTCTTCTCCTCCTCCTCCTTCTCCTCCTCCTCCTTCTCCTCCTCCTCCTCCTCCTTCTCTTTCTCTTTCTCCTCCTATTTCTTTATCTCTCAAAGGATCTAGAAATCTTGGTAAAAACAGAAAAATAAGAGAATGAAAAAATATATAAATAAATAACTAGAAATTGAAGAAAAATGTCCGCCTTCCTCTTCCAATTCGATATTCCAGATATCCCCCTGCTTATCTTTTTTCCAGATCATCCCTTCATTTCACGTATTTTGACATCTTAAATTCCTCAGCAACAGTTATTTCTTTTATTTGATTATACATTTATTTATTATTTAATTCGTTCGTTTATTCCTGTATCTTTGCAACACAACAACAACAACAACAACAAAAAATATGACAAATAAATAAATAAATTGAAGAAAATTAAACAGAAGGTAAAAATGGAAATTTTGTTTTCAAGTGAAATGCGTAAGACAAAAAAAAAATACCATCTAGCTATGATAACTACATTGACAACACATGGCAGATAATACAAGCCTCATACGCGATGGAGATAATATATGCCACATACACAACGGAGATAATATATGCCACATACATACGGTAGATAACACACGACACATACACAGAGACAGATAATAATACGCGTCACATGCACACAGGTACGTAGATCGAACTTATACACCAGCCCTTAAAAGATTCCGGAGAATCAGAATATATTTACATTTATATTGCAATTTACGGGTTTGTGTATGTTGTGTACGCTCATATCTGCCAAAGACGTATTTTTTGTATGTGTGTGTGCGTGTGTGTGTGTGTGTCTCTGTGTGTGTGAGTGTGTGTGTGAGTGCGTCTCACTCTGTCTCACTCTTACTCTTTCTCTCCCTCTCTATCCCTCTCTCTCTCTCTCTCTCTCTCACTTTCAAGCTTTCTTTCCTCAATGTATGTGTGTGTCTATATATACATATGTATGTATACGATGTAGTGTTATACGCGTATACATGTGTATATGTATATCATAGCTGTGTGGTAAAACGTTTCCTTCCCAATCACCTGATTCCGAGTTCAGTCTCACTGCGCAGCACCTTGGGCAGATGATTTCTGCTATAACCTCGAGCTGGCAAAATTCATTGTGAGAGAATGCAAACTGAAAGAACTCCACCCCCTCGTAATTAAATAAGTATGTGTGTATATGTGTGGCTTTGTGTCTGTGTTTGTCCGCCAAAACCGATTGATAACCGATGCTGGTGTATTTACTTCCACGTAACATAGCGGTTCGATAAAGAAAACAAAGAATAAAGCAGTCCCTCAGCAAGGCCGCAGTCTCAAACAACTTACGACTGTTTCTGCTATTAGGTACAATGCGATGATAACGTGCTTCTGTATCACCCTATAGTTTCATCGGTTTCTAGGAACATTCGCCGTAAACATCGTTGCGCAGGAAATCTCGCCGTAGGAAATCTCGCTGTATAAAACTTTGCCTATAAGAAATTTTGACAGACGAGAATTTCGCCATATAGATAATTTCGAAGATATGGCAGGCAACCTGATTTAGAGAAATTGCAGCTCTGTAAAGAAAAGTTATATATATATGTGTGTGTGTGTGTGTTTGTGTGTGTGTGTTTTTGTGTGTGTGTGTGTGTGTGTGTGTGTGTGTGTGTGTGTGTGTGTGTGTGTGTGTGTTTTATAATTCTGTTTTAAATTTAACTGCTTTTTTTTGGTTTCTTTTTGTTCTTTGTAAATGTTATATTTATATTGCATTACTTTTTGTTTAGTGGAGGCACATGGCCCAGTGGTTAGAGCAGCGGCCGAGGTATCGCGGGTTCGAATCTCAGACCGGGCGATGTGTGCGTTTATGAGCGAAACACTTAATCTCCACGCGGCTCCGGCATAAGATAATAGCGAACTTTCTACTGACTCTTTCGCCACAACTTTCTCTCACTCTTTCCTCTTGCAGCTCACCTTTGACGGATCGGCGTCCCGTCCAAGTGGGGAACCTATACGCCAAGGAAACCGGGAAACCGGCCCTATGATAGAGGCGTGGGTCAAGAAGGAACAAACAAACTTTTTATTTCAGCAGAATTGCTTTATTTTTAAACATTATCATCTTTTAAATTGCTTTATTTTGCTCCTCCACACACACACACACCACCGCTACCTGTAGATTTTCCATAATAATATAATAGGTTGAAACTGTTACATACCAAGGGAGCAATTCATCTTCTTTTCAGTGAAATTGTCTTGTGGTAAAATTTCCTATGCGGCGAACTTACAACCAAAAATCCGGAGGCGAATTTTCTTACAGCAAAATGATTGTAACAAACTTTCTGAATAGAGTTTCATCAAGGCCTCAAAATTACATTTCATTCGTACTTCCTTTTTGAATCACCGACGAAGCTATAGGCCGATGCATAAGCACTCAGCTTTGAATGCATTTCATCTTATTGAAGAAACAGATCCAATGTAATGAAGTTCATAATACTTTCTTATTCTTTTGTCTCTTTATCTAATTTTTTATTACTGCTTTGTCAGTCGAGTACAGAGCAGTAAAAAAAATTTGCCGTTTGGTAATAACACTGCTTCTATCGCTTTATTTCTTTAATAAGCTTACTGGTTTTTAACGGTACCAGGGCCTGATTGGATTCTGTAATATATCGCTAGCGGAAGGTATACTGTTATTTCCAGCAGTTAGGTATTCATTAGTGACAAAGCCATAGAAGACCAAGATCACGAGATCTGGTAGCTCCTGCAGCGGAAATGGTGATGATTGTGTACCGCTAGCGATGTCAAGAGGTGCTTATATGCACCGCAAAGGTATAGACGAGATTCCTTCATGATAAATCTCACAGTACATCATTTACATTATTTACATTTGACGGATATTTGTCCTCACCTTGTTTGTTGTTAACACAACGTTTCGGCCGATATACCCTCGAGCCTTCGTCAGCCGAAACGCTGTGTTAACAACAAACAAGATGGGGACAAATATCCGTCAAATGTAAATAATTTACATAATTCCTAAAATCTCACAGTATTGAACCTTGTGTGTTCAAACGCCAGATCACACACACATGTATATATATGTATATATATATATATATATATATATATATATATATACATAGATATTATATATTATATATATATATATATATATATATATATATATATATATATATATATATATATATATTATATATATATATAGGTAAACAGTAAAATATAATTACAGACATGGACAAGAACATGAAAACCACAGAGACGACACAAGAACACAGGACGGGACATTCGAAGCCCTCAGTCATCAGTCAAGGAACCAGATCATCTTAGCAATTTCGGCTGCTGAGTAATCTTGAGATTGCTCCGATATGGCCAGCCCGCCAAGGGAAATCTAAGCCAAGCGCATTAGATACCCTGGAAGAAAGCTTCGAATGTATACAACACGAGGACTGAAAACAACGAAGTACACAAACAAAAATACAGAATACTGACACCAATAAGATACAAAAACGTAAAAACAATAACGGTAAAAATAAAATAAACCACAACAAAACCAGGACGTAGGACAAGGGTCTTTCGACAGGACGAGTTGAAATATGGGGCTGGCTTGTGAAGTTTTGCCTATGGCCGCGGGGAGACGAACAAATACGTGTTGCTTCTGCGACTGCTGAAACGAAAGAGCGCTCAACAGCGGCTAGCGGTCACGTGAGAACAAAAGATATATATATATATTATATATATATAGAGAGAGAGAAGAGAGAGAGAGAGTATATAGTAGATAATAGATAGATAGATAGATAGATAGATAGACTGACTGATAAATAGATAGATAGACATTCTTTTACTCTTTTACTTGCTTCAGTCATTTGACTGCGGACACGCTGGAGCACAGCCTTAAAGGTTTTTTTTTTAATCGAACAAATCGACCCCAGGACTTACTTTTTCACGTCTAGTACTTATTCTATCGGTCTATTTCGCCGAAACGCTAAGTTACGGGGACGTAAACACACCAACACCGGTTGTCAAACGGTGATGGCGGGACAAACACAGACACAAAGACACACACACAAATTTCGACACTAGAAAAATTCCCAATCTTCCGCACTAATGAACCACTATTATTCCTAAAAGTTGTTTTTAATATTTTCTACGGATTGCTTGAAGCTCGCTTACTTCCTACTCCTTGATCCTTGGATCTTACCTTTATATACCTATACACACACACACACACACCACACACACACACACACACACACACACACACACACACACAACCCACACATACATATATATATATATACATATATATCCGTTATATAAATATCTATTACGTTTATATATTTGTTTTGCAAGATTTTGATGTGAAAAATCGTGTGTTGAAACAGATATTGTTGTATTTAGGAAGGTCAATTTGCCCAGCCATTTATAGCCAATAAAAAACACCCGCACTATATATTTGGTGTTATAAGAAAGAAAAGCAAAGGGCCACTGATGAGGTTACAGGATTGTGAGGAAAGAACTCTGGCCGAAATAAGATTAGATTCATGTAAAAAATAAATAACGCTGAAGCAAAGTAACAAAATATATAAGTGGCG
>NW_021833825.1:50000-55048 GCF_006345805.1 Octopus sinensis
AGTCGGTCGGTTGGGTTTAGGTGGTTGTCTGACTGGTAGACTGGCTGGCTGGTTGGTCGGCTGGTTGGCTGGCTGGCTGGCCGGTTGGCTGGTTGGTTGGCTGGTTGGCTGGGTGGTTGGCTGGCTGGTCTACTGGCTGGCTGGCCGGTTGGTTGGCTGGCTGTCTGGTTAGTTGGCTGGCTGGCTGGCTTGTTGGCTGGCTGGCTGGTTGGTTGGCTGTTTGGCTGGCTGGTTGGCTGGCTGGTTGGTTGGCTGGTTGGTTGGCTGGCTGGTTGGCTGGCTGGCTGGCTGGTTAGTTGGCTGGCTGGATGGCTGGTTGGCTGGCTGGTTGGTTGGTTGGCTGTTTGGCTGGCTGGTTGGCTGGCTGGTTGGCTGGCTGGTTGGTTGGCTGGCTGGCTGGCTGGCTGGCTGGCTGGTTGGTTGGCTGGTTGGTGTTGCTGGTTAGGTTTGCTTGTATTTGCGGATACAATAAATTATCTGGGGCTTGAGATGTTTTACGAGTTAAATAAAGTAGTTGCGTAGAGTGGCGTAGAACAAAACTATGGTAGTGGTGGTGGTGGCAGCGGTGGTGGTCCCGGTGGTGGCAGTGGCAGAAGTGGTGGTGGTAGTGGCGGTGGTGGTTATGGAAGTGAAGTAGGTTTAGTTGATCGTGCCTTCGAAACTCTACCCCCTGACCAAAACCCGCCAACACCATTACCGCCGCCACCATCATTCAATGCCATTTCACCAGCACACTAGGACAAATACAAATCGGTTGCACATACACACACACACACTTTCTCTCTCTCTCTCTCTCGCTCTCTCTCTCTCACATACCCACACACAAACACACACATATAGAAACAGATACGCGCACATAAACACGCAATCATATAAACAAACCTTTATTTATTTTTTTTCCGACTGTGCCTTTTCAAAAACAAATTTGCTGCCAGCAGCGACACCTAGCGACATCTATCTACATCCAATCTAATTCTCTAATTGGTAATGATGTATGTACGATGGAGCTAGCTGAGCAATCAGGGAACCACCAAGCAAACAGGAACCTCTACATAGCCGCTTGAAATGCTAGAAACAGCAGCCAAATGACCCGCAAAGCACAACCTACCTTGATGAGAAAAGATTATTGGATGACATTTTTCTAAGTATGCCTAAAAGACGGGATGGTCACGGCTAGAATGCCAGTGATAGTTGTTGTGCTGAATATATTTGTTGTACCAGTTTGAAGGCTAATGTTTGGGCTCCAATCCTGAAGACGGTAAAACTAGCAGAATCGTTAGCTCACCGGATAAAATGCTTAGTGAGATTTCGTCTGTCTTGAGTTCAAATTTCGACGAAGTCGATAAAATAAGTGCCAGGAGTTGCTGTGCGGTAAGTAGCTTGCTTACCAACCACATGGTTCCGCGTTCAGTCCCACTGCGTGGCACCTTGGGCAAGTGTCTTCTACTATAGCCTCGGGCCGACCAAAGCCTTGTGAGTGGATTTGGTAGACGGATACTGAAAGAAGCCTGTCGTATATATGTATATGTATATGTGTGTGTGTTTATGCGTCTGTGTTTGCCCCCAACCAACATCTCTTGAAAACCGATGCTGGTATATTTACGTCCCCGTAACTTAGCGGTTCGGCAAAAGAGACCGATAGAATAAGTACTAGGCTTACAAAGAATAAGTCCTGGGATCGATTTCCCCGACTAAAGGTGGTGCTCCAGCATGGCCGCAGTCAAATGACTGAAACAAGTAAAAGAGTAAAAGAGAGAGAGTTGAGCACTGAGGTTGATGTAGTCGATTTAGCCCCCACTCCTCGAAAAAAAAAAAAACTTTCTTGCCTTGTGCCAACAATTTCCAATATTTGGATCCCCCGATCCGATACTAGATGAAACATGTATTTATGCTAAAACCCGAAAGCTGTTATCCACCACCAGAAATTTCCCTGCCTAAAACAGCCTTTGAATGCGATTTCCTATCTCTTCAACAGCATCTACTAACCACCAAGCACCGAACAGGATCTTTGGTTCAAGTCTGCATACATAAGACAAATTGCATCATGGAAGTTGGAACCCCCCCCCCCCCCCCAGCAAATATTCCTTGACTAATAACCAAATATTTGAAACGGCAGACGTCTGTGATTTCCAGGAATGCAATATGATGAGATGTTGATTAATCTTAAATTAAATTTATTTAAACAATCTTGGGTGGTACTCACATATATCAAGTGTTTTTCTAAATGGGAATTTCCAGGGGCCAGTACGTTTTAGAAATACGTACTCGTCCCTGCATTGCAGGGGTTGCCAAAGGAATCAATAACACAAGGCTCAGAAGCCTCAATGGAGCTTTATCCCTTTTGTAGTTTTGCTAGGTAGACATTGATTCATTTAGTTTACCCAACGAACATTTTTTTTTTACCATATTACGGTGATGATCCAGTTTCAATACTCTTTCGTGAGACCGTGGATTGAATTCGTCGCCGCTTTAATACTCGACAGAGAGAGACAATTACATGCAGCATTTGTTAAGAGAATCACTAATACGAGATTCGAAAGCTTCAATAGAGCTAAGTCCCGTTTGTAGCATTGATGGATGGCCTTAGACTCTTTGTTGAGTTTTGTCACCCAAGTATTTTCTTTTGCCCTAGTATTGTGTTGATCCAGTCTCTGCACCCCTAAGTGAGGCCCTAGGGTGGTATTGCTGCTTTAATCCCCGATGGTGCGATTACTCAATAGGTAGATATGATTTGAGAAATACCATACAACATAACTTCTTGAGGCATTAGAATTATTTCCGCCCAACATAGTCACAGCCTTAGGACTGAAACGCATAAAAGACTAAAAGAATTTAGAGGATATTTCATAACTGCTTCAATTTTTAGTAGTAGGCCAGCAATTTCGTGGAAGAGGTAAATCGATTGCATTGACTCCAGTGGTCAACTGGTGTTTATTTCATCGACTAGAAAAAGGAGGAAAAGCAAAATCGGCATCGGCGATATTTGAACTCAGAACCCAAAGAGGGGCGAGATGCCGCTAGGCATTTTGCCCGGCATTTTAACAATTCTAACAACTTACCACCTTCGTGGAATATCATAATTAACAAATAGCAAAGAAGCGGATATATCTATAGTAAACCAAGAATCTCAGTTGTATATTTTGTCATATTCTTGTATTTGCCCCTTATGTCATTATCGTTTAGATATGATTGACATGATTGAAGTTGCATGACTCAGTAGTTACAACGCCGGGATCACAATCCTGAGGTAGTGAATTCGATTCCTGGGCCGGGCTGCTGTATGTTGTGTTCTTGACCAAGACACTCTATTTCGCGTTGATCCAGTTCACTCCGCTGTAGAAATGTGTTACGACGCCACTGTTGTATCGGACTTTACCGTATAACATCGGTCGCGTGGAGAGAAGAGGCTGTTATGCTTAGGGGACAGCTAGCCTTACATAAACAACCTTGCCCGGACTTGTACCTTGAAGGAGAACTTTCTAGGTGTAATTTCATTTTCATTCATGAACGAAGGGGACCCTTTTTTGTATGATTTACATGATTACCAATAACAGAACCGATTTTCAATCTGACTTAACTCTTTCGGGGTTGATTTCACCCTCTTTCACCACACCGGTTTAATTTCATCTCACGTACACACAGGGAACTAGCAAAGTGCTGCTGCAAAGAACATCAAACGAAATTTTTTGCATATATAGGCGCAGGGGAGGCTGTGTGGTAAGTAGCTTGCTTACCAACCACATGGTTCCGGGTTCAGTCCCACTGCGTGGCACCTTGGGCACGTGTCTTCTACTATAGCCTCGGGCCGACCAAAGCCTTGTGAGTGGATTTGGTAGACGGAAACTGAAAGAAGTCCGTCGTATATATGTATATATATATGTATGTGTGTGTGTATATATGTTTTATTTGTCTGTGTTTGTCCCCCTAACATCTCTTGACAACCGATGCTGGTGTGTTTACGTCCCCGTAACTTAGCGGTTCGGCAAAAGAGACCGATAGAATAAGTACTAGGCTTACAATGAATAAATCTTGGGGTTAATTTTCTCAACTAAAGGCGGTGCTCCAGCATGGCCACAGTCAAATGACTGAAACAAATAAAAGAGTAAAAGACTATTAGTAAAAGAATATTAGTAGAAGAATAACGCAATAGTATAATAATAGTATAATAATAATAGTATAATGATAATAGAACAATAGTAGATTATTAGTAGAAAAATAACGCAAGAATATTTCGCCAGGAATAAGCAAAGTCTCCATTACATAGCTAACTTCTTTTAATCTTTTATTTTTTACTTGTTTATGTCATTGGATTGCGACCATGCTGGAGTGCGGCCTTGAAGTGTTTAGTCGAACAAATTGACACCGGTTCTTACTTTTACTTTAAAATCTGGTACTTACTGTATTGGTCCTTCTGCCGAACCTATCACTATAATGCAGGGACGTAGATAAATCAACGTTGGATACGTGTGTAGGGATGCAGTTTAAAGTTTCCTCACAGTTTCCGTCTAACAAATTCGCAAGGCACGAAATACATTTGGAAACAAGTAATAAGCAATAATAACAAAATACCTGTTGTACGAGAGAGCGATGGGGGAGAGCGAGAGCGAGAGGGGGAGAGAGAGAGCTAAAGAAAGGGGTGAAAGAGAGAGAGACAGAGAAACAGAGAGACAGATAGACACGGAAAAAGAGAGACAGACAGACAGACAGACAGAGAAACAGAGAGACAGGCCTTGAACACGAAATCTACAGACCATCACGGACCAAGCAATACAATTCGTCTCAAAATTTCGCCTTTCAAACATCCTGTAGTTATCCACTACGGTTTACCTTCCCACCCTGCTCCTCTGCTCGATTCTTCTTCTTCTTCTTCTTCTTCTTCTTCTTCTCTTCTTCTTCTTCTTCTTCTTCTTCTTCTTCTTCTTCTTCTTCTTCTTCTTCTTCTTCTTCCTTTTAAATGCCTTACATGGAATTTACGAAAACACACTAATGTGAAACTACCTCAGAGATAAGAGCCTGTCATTGCTATACTATTTGTAAGGTATGTCTGT
>NW_021833826.1:0-54895 GCF_006345805.1 Octopus sinensis
GTGTATGATTGTGTTCAGTCAAGGTACTCCTTCGAGAGAAAGATTTACCACAGATGTTACAATGATATGGCTTCTCACCTGTATGAACACGTTTGTGATTAGTTAGGGAGCTATTATGTGAAAATGATTCACCACAGATATCACAATGATATGGATTTTCCCCTGTATGAACGCGTTTATGATCAGACAAGTGGCTACTACGAGAGAATGATTTACCACAGATGTCACAATGATATGGTTTTTCTCCAGTATGTGTACGTTTGTGTCTAAACAAGTCATTACTTTGAGAGAATGATTGACCACAGATATTGCAATGATATGGCTTCTCACCTGTATGAGTACGCCTGTGCATAGTCACATGGCCACTTTCAGAAAATGATTCACCACAGATGTCACAATGATATGGTTTTTCTCCCGTATGTGTACGTACATGCCTAGTCAAAGAACTACTTTGAGAGAATGATTTACCACAGACATCACAGTGATGTGGTTTCTCACCTGTATCAATGCATTTGTGTTTGGTCAAGACTGTTTCTTCAGTGAATAATTTACCACAGATATCACAGTGATGTTGCCTCTCACCTGAATCAGGTTTGTTTGGTTTTCTTAAATCATTCATTATAAGATAATAATTTCTCATACGTATCACAATGATAATGATTTTTTCATTTCTATGAATATATCTGTGTTCAGTATTTTCAGAGAATAATTTAACACTATGTGTCTTTCGTGTGTGTTCTTGTTTAACATCTAAAATGGCAGATGTAGACTGTTAACACTTTCATAAAGTTATCCAAGCTTAATTAACCAAGCAATCACCTTCACTACATTCGAAACAGTTCAGTTGTGTCAGTATTTTCAGAGAATAATTTAACACTATGTTCTTGCTTAACATCTAAAATGGCAGATGTAAACAGTTAAAACTTTTGTAAATTTATCCAAGCAATCACCTTTTTTACATTCCAAACAGTGAAGGCAACAAAAAAGTTGCTCTTAATTCCATCGTAGAAGAAATATTTTCTTATCGTTTGTCGTTGATGCGTTGATGAATGTGCCTTATGAATATATGGCCTTCCATTAATTGATGAAAGTCAATCAAAATATCAGAGGCATGTTTAAATGAAGAGATTTCTTTAACGTCAACATGATGTGATATTCTGAAGTAGAAAAAAAGAAGCAGTGAGATAAAGAGAATGATTAAACAACATAGTAATTCAACATTGCAAATCTTACAACATCAACACTGTCATCCATTTAATGTCTATGTTTTCAGGGGTCAGATTCCATTGAGGCTTTGAAACTTTCACAACATTCTGTATATAGATGAAGCGTTTCCACATTTCTCTAAATTCTTACCTGTTTTCTTTGGTATGAAACCACCTCAATTCTGGGAAGAGGGTATTTTCAAGTTAAAGGAAAGATGGAGACGCATTGTGCAACAAAACGGTTCATATTTGGTTGATTAAAAATGTATTGGCAAGTATTTATTGACCTTTGTCTTTCCTTCAAAAGTCGGCACGAACTTTCCGGACAACCCAATACATATGCAATAATACGTTATACTAGCAGAATCGTTCACATGCCGAACAAAATGCATAACAGCATTTCGTCCGTCTACACTCTAAAAGTTCAAATCCCATCCAGGTAGAATTTGGCTTTCATCCTTTCGAGGTAAAAACAAACAAGAAACATTAGCGCACATTGTTCCATGGAAGCGACGTCCGATTCTTCCGCCAATTTTCTGAACTCGTGTCTAAAGTACAAAAAATTATTCTCATCAACACTATTATTATTATTATGATAGGCTAAGGCGGCGAACTGGCAGAAACGTTAGCACGCCGGGCGAAATGCGTAGCCGTATTTCGTCTGCCGTTACGTTCTGGGTTCAAATTCCGCCGAGGTCGACTTTGCCTTTCATCCTTTCGTGGTCGATAAATTAGTACCAGTTACGCACTGGGATCGATGTAATTGACTTAATCCGTCAGTCTGTCCTTGTTTGTCCACTCTGTGTTTAGCCCCTTGTGGGTAGTAAAGAAATATATTATTATTATTATTATTATTATTATAGCGACCCCGAAACGAAGGAAACTCCTGACTGAAAATACGGCCGAGGTCGACTTTGCCTTTCATCCCTTTCGGCAAATACTGGGTTCCATATATTCGACTTCGTTCTCCCCTCAAACACTGCAGGCCTTGGCAAAATTTCTAACCTACATCATTACTATTAATATAACCTCTTAAACAACAGGACAACGTTAATTAATATGGTATTCTTCAATCGGTTTCACCTCATTTTACTAATTAATCAATTAATTAAACTATTTTACTCTCGTATTACCAATTAATTTCCTTTATATCACATGTAATAGTTGATAATAGGTTTTCCTAAACAACAGATCAACATTTCAGTTTGGAAGTTATTAATTAAGACGAGCAAATTATATTTTCTAATTGTTGTCAGGTTCCCGCTTCGAAAAATAATTACTGTAACATCATTATTATTAGTAGTAGTAGTATTATCACCTTTACAGCCTTAAAGGAAATCTTTATCAACTTACCGTATTCACAATAAGGAACGAGTCAGTGAAGCAGTAATTAAGCACCTTAATTAAGAATTTAAAAGAAGCGAGATTGAAGTGTTGTAGAGGTTATTTCCCTTTACATGATTTTCTTTCTTCCAATAGATGGCTCCACTGATTTTTCTTTGTCCCTTTCTGTCAGGAGCCTCCCTTCAACTTTTTTCAAATTTTCACCTCAATAGACGTCATTGATTGGTTGAAATTGAAGAAAAAAACAGCAAATATCTTAGAAACCATAGAATTTTCTCAATAAAGCCAAGAGAAAAATAATTTTTTCAAACACATTCTACCAGTATACGAAGTTTAAAAGTGTTTAGTTACGTAGAAATTATTAAAAAAACTGCCGTTCAAACCGAAAAGATCCCAAATTTCCTCCAATTATTTGAATCTAAACATTTTAATTCCTTTTTGTATGATTGTATTTAAATTCTCCAGTAGAGCCATCTATTGGAGCATAGCAGAAATACAATCGTGTAAAGGGAAATAACAACACAACACCTCAACCTCGCTTCTTTTAAATTCTTAATTAAGGTGCTTAATTACTGATTCAGTGACTCGTTGCTTATTTGTGAATACGGTAAGTTGATAAAGATTTCCTTTAAGGCTGTAAAGGTGATACTACTACTACTAATAATAATAATAATGATGTGAATAATAGAATTCTGTGAACTTCTCGATGTTACAGTAATTATTTTTCGAAGAGGGAACCTGACAACAATTAAGAAAATATATTTACTCGTCTTAATTAATAACTTCCAAACTGAAATGATGATTACATACTTTTTTGTTACCAAAATCTTTTCGGGGACTGTGGGATATCGTAGAATTTCGGGTAAGCTTTGATACTTTCACCTGAACGATCTTCTTTAACGTAAAAAAATAATCGGGTCAAAATAAAGCGTTTGACCCGATTATAAAAACAAAAAGAAAATAGGTGTAAAACAACTTGCCTTAAACGAATATGACAAAAAAATGCGCGAAATGGGACTCGGGGGGGGAAAGGCCTCGGAAAATTCACATCGTGAGTTTCCGAAAGCGTCTGACCCGGGCACAAAAACAAAGAAAAAGAGAAGATAGTGTCTAAACCACAACATGAAAAGATCAATGTAGTCCCAAGTACCCTGACTTCGTAATGTACCGCGAACCCCTTCTTTTTATTAGGAAAATGGGGCGAGAAACCCCTATCCCGGTATCGTTGGAATTATTTTTATTCTCGTTTAATGATTTATGGTGACCACCTTATGTGCCACGAAACACTTTTGGGGGTGTCGAGAAAACGGGGTATGGTGTGGGTGGAACCAACGGAAATTTCACCCTCCAACCATTTTTCATATATTTTAAAGCTTTCAATGCCTCAATGAACCCCGACCCCTGCAGATATTGACATTAAATGGATGACAGTGTTGATGTTGTAAGATTTGCAATGTTGAATTACTATGTCGTTTAACGATTCTCTTTATCTCACTGCTTCTTTTTCTATTTCAGAATATCACATCATGTTGACGTTAAAGAAATCTCTCCATTCAGATGTGCCTCTGATATTTCTATTGACTTTCATCAATAAAGAAGACCATATATTCATAAGGCACATTCATTAATGCATCAACGACAAACGATAAGAAAATATTTCTTCTACGATGGAATTGATAGCAACATTCACTTGTCTTCGCTGTTTGGAATGTAGAGAAGGTGATTGCTTGGTTAATTAAGCTTGGATAAATTTACAAAAGTTTTAACTGTTTACATCTACCGTTTTAGATATTAAGCAAGAACACACACGAAAGACACATAGTGTTAAATTATTCTCTGAAAATACTGAACACAGATATATTCATAGAAATGAAAAAATCATTATCATTGTGATACATATGAGAAATTAGTATCTTATAATGAATGATTTAAGAAAACCAAACAAACCTGATTCAGGTGAGAGGCCATATCACTGTGATATCTGTGGTAAGTCATTCTCTCAAAGAGGTTCCTTGACTAGCCACATACTTACACATACAGGAGAGAAGCCATTTCATTGCAATACCTGTGATAAATCATTCTCTCAAAGTAGTTCCTTGACTATTCACGTACGTACACATACGGGAGAGAAGCCATATCATTGTGATATTTGTGGTAAATCATTCTCTCGAAGTGGTGTCTTGTTTAGACACAAACGTACACATTCGGGAGAAAAACCATATCATTGTGACATCTGTGGAAAATCATTTTCTGAAAGTGGCCACGTGACTAGGCACAAGCGTACTCATACAGGGGAAAATCCATATCACTGTGATGTCTGTGGTGAATCATTTTCTCATAATAGCTCTTTAACTTATCACAAACGTGTGTTCATACAGGTGAGAAGCCATATCATTGTAACATCTGTGGTAAATCTTTCTCTCTAAATAGTAACTTGACTAAACACAAACTTACACATACAGGAGAGAAAGCATATCGTTGTGATATCTGTGGCAAATCATTCTCTAGAAATAGTAACTTGACCAGTCACAAACATATTCATACTGGGGAAAAACCATATCATTGCAATATCTGTGGCAAATCATTTTCTCAAAATGGTACCTTAACTTGTCACAAACATACACATACAGGAGTGAGGCCATATCGTTGTGATATCTGTGCTGAATCTTACTCTCGGAGTGATGCCTTGGCTAAACACAAACTTTCACATACAGAAGAAAAGCCATATAAATGTGACTAGTCACAAACGTATTCATACTGGAGAAAAAACCATATCCATGTGATATCTGTGGTAAATCATTTTCTCATAATAGTGATTTAACTCGTCACAAACATATTCATACATATCATTGTAATATTCATGGTAAATCTTTCATTCAAAGTGGTGAGTTGATTAAACGCAAACTTACACATACAGGAGAGAAAGCATATCCTTGTAATATCTGCGGTAAATCATTCTCTTGACCAGTTACGAATGCATAACAGTGTCATATCTGCGGTAAATCATTCTCTCAAAAATCAATTTATCTAATCACAAACTTATTCATATAGGAGAGAAGCCATATCATTGTAATACCTGTGGTGAGTCATTCTCTCAAAAAGGCCACTTAATTACACATTTGAATATTCATACACAAGTGTAACCGTATGAATATCAAAATTATTACAACATACCAATTAATGAATATTTTGTCTGCTAAAAGACAGGGTTTATTCCTCTTCAAGCTTGACATTATCAACTTCAGTTTCTTGGATGTCAACATGAAATTCATGAATCACAACTTCAATATCATTTATATATCTAAATATATCAACACAGAGATGACTTTGGTTTCTGGAGAGGATTGTGCTGGATTTTTGAGGAATTTGTTATGTGAGAATAAAGGAATGGGAATAAGGAATAAAAGTTTTGACTGACATTGATTTTGTCTTTGTTGTGTTTTCATCATCATCCTCTAACATCCATTTTTAGCATCCGTTTTCTATGCAGGCTTTGATGGGAAAGTGTGATATGAGCTGGCAAGCCAGAGTGCTGCTCCACGTTCCTGTCAGATTGGGCTTGGTTTCTTTGGCTCTATGCCTTTAACCCTTTCAATACCAACCAAGCTGAAACCTGCTCTGGCTCTGTTGTACAAGTGTCTTGTTATCATAAATTTTGAATTAAAATCTTCCACGAAACCTCAGTCACAATTTATGTTCCTAACACTAGCTTAACAATAATGAAGTTATTTTACTAAATTCTTTGTTATATTTAAAATTAATTGAAAGAAACACAGAGCATCTCAACAGAAATATGGTAATGAAAGGGTTAAGATACATGGCGCATTTTATAAATATTCCTGTTCAAGAATCATAACAGTATCAAACATGTAGTAGCGCTTTCAGTTGTGTATTTAATTTGATATATGTATTTGTGTGAACATGATATCAGTCTGACAACTAAAATAATAGAAATCTTGTATTTTGAGTATTTTTTTCATATGAGTCAGAAGCATGGACTCCCTTCTACGAAGAAATAGAAAAACTAAAATTTTTTCGCATGTGGTGTTTGCACCACAACATATGCAGCAAAATGGCAAGATAAGACATTAAATGTAAAATCTTAGTAATATGGACTCATTTGCTTACAGCCAATAATATCTCACCATGACCTTGTTGTCAAGTTAACGAACATACTCTACCAAATAAACTCAAGATGAAGAAAGGTGTTGTAAGTCGACTGATCACCAAGTTATGCCACATTTTAAAAGGCGACAAGTAATTAGATTTGCATCTATACCTGTTATCAGGGAAGTTAAGTTAATTTTTTGGCTCAAAAAGCGAAAAGCAGGGCCATGTAGGGGGACATGGAGTTATGTACAGGGAGGGTGATCATGCCATTTGTGGTCAACGGAGACTTTGAAACTAGCAGTCGTTGGCAGCTTATTCCACTGATCCGTAACCCGGACGGAGAAAGCCCCTCTCCTTCAATTGAGATGAAATCATCGCAGATAGAGCTTTTCGGAGTGATCCCGCAGCCGACGCTCTGGAGCAGGAGTGCAAAACAGCTCTTTTGAGAGTTTACACTTTCTGCTTATGATGTTGTGAGCAAGAATGAGATCACCACGGCGTCGTCGTTTTTCTAGAGAATAAAGGTCGAGCGTCTTCATCCTTTCTTCATAAGACATGCTTGAGACCAAGAACCATGCGGGTAGCCAGCTTCTGGACTCTTTCGAGATGATGGTGGGTAGAGGGTGATGTGCTAGCAACCCTCTGTTTTACAAAATAAACAACAACACAAATAACTACGCAGAGGCAGCCATGGTTGGAACAAGAACAGGCATTATTAAAAGAGAAATAGAAGCATGGTCATTCCTTACTCAAGTGATTGTATCTTATCGCTCATCACTTGTTATGTGCTTAGGAGAATATTAGATTTATAAAACCTAAAATTCACTCATATAAATCTAATATTCTCCTATCCTTCCTTAATACCTATTTCTTTACTACCCACAAGAGGCTAAACACAGAGAGGACAAACAAACAGATTAAGTCGATTATATAGACTGGTACTTAATTTATCGACTCCGAAAGGATGAAAGGCAAAGTCGACCTCGGCGGAATTTGAACTCAGAGCCTAACAGCAGACGAAATACTGCCAAGCATTTCGCCCGGCGTGCTAACGCTTCCGCCAGCTCACCACCTTGATCCTTCCTTAATACCAGTTCCCATATGCTGCTCATATCTGCACTCGGTCTGCTTAGGAGGTTGTTGTGTCCTAGAATATGTGTTGCTTCTTTTAGTTTTCTTCTATTCCAGTGGTGTTCTCTGTCTACTATTTTAACTTCATCCCACAGTGGGAGGAGGTCGCCATATTTCCATACATAATCAGTTATACCCAATTTATCAATATCTCCCTGTGTCACAGCTTTGCGATGTTCCTCTACCCTTATTTTGAGGGGACGGCATTTTTGGCTTTTGTATACCCTACCACAGCTGCATGGGATGGAATACATGCAGTTTTTGGCCATATTTTCTTCTGTTGGTAGTTTTACTTGAAGGAGATATTTGCGAAGTGTTCTGTTACTCTTGAATACTGTCCTGATGTCATGGAATAGCTGTAAACATACTCTTTTACTTGTTTCAGTCATTTGACTGCGGCCATGCTGGAGCACCGCATTTAGTCAAGCAAACAGACCCCAGGACTTATTCTTTTTAAGCCTAGTACTTATTCTATCGGTCTCTTTTGCCGAACCGCCAAGTTACGGGGACGTAAACACACCAGCATCGGTTGTCAAGCGATGTTGGGGGGACAAACACACACACACACACATATATATATACCAAATCCACTCACAAGGCTTTGGCCGGCCCGAG
The DNA here is from genome assembly GCF_006345805.1 of Octopus sinensis. Taxonomy (NCBI): domain Eukaryota; kingdom Metazoa; phylum Mollusca; class Cephalopoda; order Octopoda; family Octopodidae; genus Octopus; species Octopus sinensis. The sequence goes on from NW_021833826.1 coordinate 8,406, forward strand.
GCTATAGTAGAAGACACATGCCCAAGGTGCCATGCAGTGGGACTGAACCTAGAACCATGTGGTTGGTAAGCAAGCTACTTACCACACAGCCACTCCTGCGCCTATATATATATATCGAATGAAATCCACAACGGAAAGAGCTACTATTCATTTCATACTACAACAATACTTGAACAGGCATATTTATAAAATGCGCCATGTATGTTAAGGCATACAGCAAAAGAATCCAAGCCAAGTCTGACTGGAACACAGAGCAGCACTTATGTCACACTGTCCTACCCTTACTTGCGAAGAAAGTGGATGATGATGATGAAGAAAACACAACAAAGACAAAATCAGTGTCACTTAAAAATTTTATTCCTTATTCCCATTCCTTTATTCTCTCATAACAAATTCCTCAAAAATTCCATACAATCATCTTCAGAAATCAAAGTCATTGCTGTGTTGATATATACATTATATTGAAGAAGGCAGCGAGCTGGCAGAAACGTTAGCACACCGGGCGAAATGTGTGGCCGTATTTCCTCTGTCGTTACATTCTGAGTTCAAATTCTGCCGAGGTCGACTTTGCCTTTCATCAGTTCAGGGTTGATAAATTAAGTACCTATTTCTTTGCTACCCAAACGGAGCTAAACACCGAGAGGACAAACGGATTAAGTCGATTATATCGACCCCAATGCAAAACTGGTCCATAATTCATCAACCCCGAAAGGATGAAAGGCAAAGTCGACCTCGGCGGAATTTGAACTCAGAACGTAACGGCAGACAAAATACGGCCATACATTTTGCCCGGCATGCTAACGTTTCTGCCAACTTGCCACATTATATTAAGTACCAGTTACGCGCTGGGATCGATGTAATCGACTTAATCCGTTTGTCCCCTCTATGTTTAGCCCCTTGTGGGTAGTAAAGAAACACATATAATATATTGAAGTCGTTATTCATAAATTTCATATTGACAGTGATGGAATTGAAGTTGATAACATCAAGCTTAACGAGGAAAGAACCCTGTCTTTTAGCAAATAAAATATTCATAATTGTTGTCCCGTTCTAATTGATTTCCATTTTCATAATGTTACACTTGTGTATGAATACTCACATGTGTATTTAAGTGTCCATTTTGAGAGAAACATTTACCACAGACATCACACTGATATGGTTTCTCTCCTGTATGAATACGTTTGTGACAAGTTAAGTCACTACTGTGAGAGAATGATTTACCACAGATATCACAATGATATGGTTTCTCTCCTGTATGAATACGTTTGTGATAAGTAAAAGTGCTACTGTTAGAAAATGATTTACCACAGATGTCACAGTGATATGGTTTTTCCCCAGTATGAATACGTCTGTGATTAGTCAAGTTACTATTCTGAGAGAATGATTTACCACAGATATCACACTGATATCCTTTCTCTCCTGTATGTGTAAGTTTGTGTGTAGCCAACCCACCACTTTGAGAGAATGATTTGCCACAGATATTACAATGATATACTTTCTCTCCTGTATGTGTAAGTTTGTGTTTAGTCAAGTAACCACTTTGAGAGAAACATTTACCACAAATATCACAATGATATGGCTTCTCTCCTGTATGAACACGTTTGTGTTTAGTCAAGTCACTCTTTCCAGAGAAGGATTTACCACAAATATCACAATGATATGGCTTCTCACCTGTATGAACACGTTTGTGAATAATCAACTGACTATTATAAGAGTATGATTCACCACAGATGTCACAATGATATGGCTTCTCTCCTGTATGAATGTGTTTGTGACGAGTTAAATCGCCTTTTTGAGAGAATGATTTATCACAAATATCACAATGATATGGTTTTTCCCCAGTATGAATACGTTTGTGACTAGTCAACTTACTAGCCGACAAAGATATGCCACAGATATCACAATGATATGGCTTTCCTCCTGTATGAATACGTTTGTGACAAGTAAAAGTGGTACTGTTAGAAAATGATTTACCACAGATGTCACAGTGATATGGTTTTTCCCCAGTATGAGTATATTTGTGACTAGTTAAAGAGCTATTATCAGAGAATGATTTACCACAGATATCACACCGATATGGTTTTTCCCCACTATGAGTAAGTTTGTGTCTAGTCAAATTATTATTTTCAGCGAATGATTTACCACAGATGTTACAATGATATGGCTTCTCACCTATATGAATACGTTTGTGGTGAGTTATACCATAGACGTCACACAGATATGGTTTTTCCCTAGTATGGATACGTTTATGACTAGTCAAATCATTTTCAGAAAATGATTTACCATGGATATAAGAGTGATATGGCCTCTCTCCTGCATCAGGGTTGTTTGTTTCAGTTAAATGATTCATTATGAGAGGACAGTTTGTCATAAATATCACAATGATAGTGTCTATTTCATTTCTATGAGAATGTTTGTGTTCAGTTGTGTCACAATTATCAAAGAATAATCTAATGCTGTGTTTCTTTCATCGGTGATTTTACTTAAAATCTAAAACAGAAAATGTAAACTGTTAACTCTTTCATAAAGTTATCCGACCATAACCTTTAAAGGAATCATCTCCTCTACATTCCAGATAACGAAGACCAGTAAATGTTGCTGTTAATTACATTGTCCAGAAGAAATTTTTTCCCATCATTTGTTGAAGATTTCATTTATACAAAGAACTTGATGTATTGATGAATGTGCCTTATGAATATATGGTCTTCCTTTAATTGATGAAAGTCAATCAAAATATCAAAGGTACATCTGAATGAAGAAACGTCAACATGAAGTGATATTCTGAAATAGAAAAAGAAGCAGTGAGATAAAGAGAATCATTAAATGACATAGTAATTCAACATTGCAAATCTTACAACATCAACACTGTCATCCATTTAATATCTACGTTTGCATGGGTCAGAATCCATTGAGGCATTGAAACTTTTACAACATTCTGTATATAGATGAATCGCTTCCACATTTCTCTAATTATTTATCTGTTTTCTTTCTCTTCTCTCCTTTCACTTGTTTCACCTGTGAAGTGGCATGGCTTAGTGGTTAGGGTATTTCACTCACAATTATAAAGTTGTGAGTTTGATACACAGTGGTGCAATGAGTCTCCAAGCCATTTTATTTCACTTTGCATCAGTCCACTCAGGTGTCAAAAATGAGTTTCACCTGTAATTCAAAGGGCCAGTCTTCTCACCATCTGTGTCATGCTGTGCCTCCCTGAAGACTATATCAAGGGTCCCCATGTCTGTGGAATACTCAGCCATTTGCATGTTAATTCCATGAGCAGGCTTTTCAGTTGATCGAATAAACTAAAACAAAGTGTCAGTTACTGTTTCACCAAGTAGACCGTGGCCATGCTGGAGTACTTCTTTGAATGGATCGGTCAAATGTATCAACTCCAGTATTTTTTTTCTTTTACTTGTTTCAGTCATTTGACTGCGGCCATGCTGGAGCACCGCCTTTAATCGAGCAACTCGACCCCGGGACTTATTCTATTGGCCTCTTTTGCTGAACCGCTAAGTAACGGGGACATAAACACACCAGCATCGGTTGTCAAGCAATGCTAGGGGGACAAACACAAACACACATACATATAAATATATATATACGACAGGCTTCTTTCAGTTTCCTTCTACCAAATCCACTCACAAGGCATTGGTCGGCCCGAGGCTATAGCAGAAGACACTTGCCCAAAGTGCCACGCAGTGGGACTGAACCCGGAACCATGTGGTTGGTAAACAAGCTACTTACCACACAGCTACTCCTATTCCACCAGTCACATTTGCCCAATCACTTAGTCACAAGGATATAAGCAAACTAACGCTCATAGTCAAATGCTTTATGGCTGCAAAGGGGGTCAAACACAGAGACAGATACACACATACACATAATCCCGTAAATGATACACTTTCCATGTAGCAAATCCCCTCACAATGCTTTAGTTGGCCCAGGGTTATATTAGAAGACATTTGGTCCAGATACCACATAATAGGGATGAACACAAGACCACTTGCTTCAAAAGCAGAAGAGGACCATCATCATTGTCATCGTTTTAACATCTACTTTTCCATGCTTTAATGGAATAATAGATGGAATATATTGAGGCAGATATTGGGACATAAACACACCAGCATCGGTTGTCAAGCAATGCTAGGGAGACAAACACAGACACACACACATACATCTATGTATATATACGACGGGCTTCTTTCAGTTTCCATCTACCAAATCCACTCACAAGCTTTGGTCGACCCGAAGCTATAGTAGAAGACACTTGCCCAAGTATATATGTGCTGATGCCATGTAAAAAGCACCCACTCCACTCTGTAAAGCGGTTGGCATTAGGAAGGGTTCCCAGCTGTAGAAACCCTGCCAAAGCAGACAGTCATGCTTGATAAAGTCCTCTGTCTTACCAGCTTCTTTCAACCGATCAAACACACGCTAGCATGGAAGATAACATTAAATGATGATGATGATATATGCAAAACAGTTAACAAGAACCCCTGCTGAGATGGAGTGATGGTCACAAATTGTATTTGGTACTTGCATATCTATGGTATCCTAAAAGCACTTGAATCCTACAAAGTTGGGATCTTTTCGGTTTGACCGGCAGTTTTTTAAAATAATTTCCACGTAACTAAACACTTTTAAACTTCGTGTACTGGTAGAATGTGTTTATAAAACATCTTTTTGTCTTGGCTTTATTGAGAAAATTCTATGGTTTCTAAGATATTTGTTGTTGTTTTCTTCAATTTCTGCAATTTCAACCAATCACTGACGTCTATTGAGGGGAAAACATTCTGTGCCGTATGAATATGTCCCTCGTTTAAGAAACAGATTGGGTTTATTTACATTTGTGAAGAAAAAAAGATACCCTTTCCCCCACCCCTAAAACAGATTGAAATGCAATAGATCGATACTAGGGTCATAATTATGGGTGACAATTTCATATGACACCGCTAGAAAAAACTGCTGTTTAAACCAAAAAGATGCCAAAGTTGTTTTCTTTTACTGTGAGCTCTGTGTTTATACCTAACCATTTTTCGGGTGTCGTTACACAGGGATGTGTCTTGATTCTCAAGTCTATATTCCTGTTTCTGAGGATTGTCTTACTTTTCTGAGGATTGTCTTACGGAAAATTCCCAGGATCAACCGTAGAGGATCCACGCCCAGGTGGCAAAAATGGAAAAAAATATGTGTAACAGGTGTAAAGCATCGTATATTGAAGGAATATGACGAAAAAAAAGCGCGCTGACAAACGGGGGTGGGTGGGGAGGGGGCTCGGAAAATTCCCAGGATCAACCGTAGAGGATCCACGCCCAGGTGGCAAAAATGGAAAAAAATATGTGTAAGAGGTGTAAGGCATCGTATATTGAAGGAATATGACGAAAAAAAAGCGCGCTGACAAACGGGGGGGGGGGCTCGGAAAATTGCCTACGATAACTGACAACGTTAAAGAATTTGAAATAGAAGCGTGGTAGATTTGTTGAAAATAATCAGCAAATCTACCACGCATGTGGTAAGTACAGATTATATTTTCCCAATATTATTGATTGTCACAGAATAATTATCAATCGCAACTTCAAAAATTCAAATTCCATTACTTCAGTTTTCAAATATTATTGATTGTCACAGAATAATTATCAATCGCAACTTCAAAAATTCAAATTCCATTACTTCAGTTTTCAAATATTATTGATTGTCACAGAATAATTATCAATCGCAACTTCAAAAATTCAAATTCCATTACTTCAGTTTTCAAATATTATTGATTGTCACAGAATATTTATCAATCGCAACTTCAAAAATTCAAATTCCATTACTTCAGTTTTCAAATATTATTGATTGTCACAGAATAATTATCAATCGCAACTTCAAAAATTCAAATTCCATTACTTCAGTTTTCAAATATTATTGATTGTCACAGAATAATTATCAATCGCAACTTCAAAAATTCAAATTCCATTACTTCAGTTTTCAATATTATTGATTGTCACAGAATAATTATCAATCGCAACTTCAAAAATTCAAATTCCATTACTTCAGTTTTCAAATATTATTGATTGTCACAGAATAATTATCAATCGCAACTTCAAAAATTCAAATTCCATTACTTCAGTTTTCAAATATTATTGATTGTCACAGAATAATTATCAATCGCAACTTCAAAAATTCAAATTCCATTACTTCAGTTTTCAAATATTATTGATTGTCACAGAATAATTATCAATCGCAACTTCAAAAATTCAAATTCCATTACTTCAGTTTTCAAATATTATTGATTGTCACAGAATAATTATCAATCGCAACTTCAAAAATTCAAATTCCATTACTTCAGTTTTCACTTTTTGTTTGTAAAATAAAAAAAAATATATATATAGACTAGCAGTATCGCCCGGCGTTGCTCGGGTTTGTAAGGGAAATAACTATAAAGCATTTTTAGCAAAAATATTGAAAAATATTGAAAATAGCAAAAAAATTGAAAAAAAATTATGGTAAATTTATTTTTGAGAGTTAAAAGGGTGGAGTTGCGTCCCCTAGACAGTCTGTGGTTTGTGTTTCTGATTCTCGACCCCATGTCGAATTTATCGATTTTTTTCAGAACTGGGGGAACTTTTCAAAATTTTCGCTGCGTTAGTTTTTAATTATGACATTGGGCTATGTGTGTGTCAAGTTTCATCAGAATCGGTTGAAAGCCGTGGTCAGGGTGAGGGTACAACCTGACAGACACACAGAAAAACTGCCGTTTATATATAGAGATTTTTAGAGAGTTACTTCCCTTATGCCAACAATGCGTTTAAAATGGTGAAAATTGATGGTAAATTTTTCTTTAAATCGTAGGCAATTTTCCGAGCCCCCTCCCCTCCCCGTTTGTCAACTCGCTTTTTTTTCGTCATATTCCTTCAATATACGATGCCTTACACCTGTTACACATTTTTTTTTCCATTTTTGCCACCTGGGCGTGGATCCTCTACGGTTGATCCTGGGAATTTTCCGAGCCCCCCCCCCACCCCCGTTCGTCAGCGCCCTTTTTTTCCGTCTTATTCCGTCAATATACGATGCCTTACAACTGTTACACATTTTAGTTTCCAGGTTGATCCTGGGAATTTTCCGAGCCCCCCCCCCCCCCACTCAGTAAATTATAAGGAAACAAGACAGAGGCGTAAATTATTCGAAACTCTTCCATATCCCACCGTCTCCGAGTTTTACACAAATAATTCGTAAATTCGTATATAATCGTAATCTACACAATCTGAAAAGTATTATCATCGTAATCTACATCACCAGAAATCTAGTAATAGAAAATTTTGAATTACCGTTAAGCCACAAAATCTTCCAACGATTTAATTCATACCACATGTAACACTCGAACCAAAGGTGTTTTTGAAATGTCCACGTGCGCACACCCGCGCTAGCTAGTCGTGATTAGTCGATCCTACAACGACTGCCTAGCGCATGTGCGCGTATGCAAATTAATATTTGGGTTGTTTTTTTTTAAACAAAATAAATAATTTTTACAGAAAATAACTTCTTTTACACAAAGTAAATAATAGATGGGGATCTTTTCGGTTTGAACGGCAGTTTTTTCTAGCGGTGTCATATGAAATTGTCACCCATAATTATGACCCGAGTATCGATCTATTGCATTTCAATCTATTTTAGGGTTAGGGTTAGTGGGAAGGGTATCTTTTTTTATTCACAAATGTAGATAAACCCAGTCTGTTTCTTAAACGAGGGACATATTCATACGGCAAAGAATGTTTTTTAGCTCTATGGACGTCATTGATTAGTTGAAATTGCAGAAATTGAAGGAAAAACCCCCCAAATATCTTACAAACTATAGAATTTTCTCAATAAAGCCAAGAGAAAAAGATGTTTTAAAAACACAATCTACCAGTATACGAAGTTTAAAAGTGTTTAGTTACGTGGAAATTATGTTAAAAACTGCCGTTCAAACCGAAAAGATCCATAGATGGATTTTTTTGAAACAAAATAAATAATTTTTACACAAAGTAAATAATTTTTTTAAATAAATAAAAACACAAAGTAAATTTTTAAACAAAATAAATAAATTTTTCTAAACAAATTAAATAAAAATAACACACTACGGGTGTAAAGAAATTATTTATTTTGTTTAAAAAAAAACATTAATTTGCATACGCGCACTCGCGCTAGGTACTCATTATAGGATCGACTAATCACGACTAGCCACCGCGGATGCGTGCACCGGGAGCACTCATCTTAAACAGTACTCCGTTAAAGCTATATGGGGTGTTTGTAATCGACTTTCTCTTCGCCTCAAACATTGCTGGTCCTGGGCCAAAATTGAAAACCATCACCATCATCGTTACTATTATTAATATAACCTTCAAGTAAGTCTTTATCAACTCACCAATTACTTAGTGTCTCATTAACAAACAAGACAACACTAATTAATGTGGTTTTCTCTGATCGGTTTCCTCTCATTTTACTAATTAATTATGCTACATTATATATATATATATATATATATACTCTTTTACTTGTTTCAGTCATTTGACTGCGGCCATGCTGGAGCACCGCATTTAATCGAGCAACTCGATCCCGGGTCTTATTCTTTTGTAAGCCCAGTACTTATTCTATCTGTCTCTTTCGGCCGAACCGCTAAGTAACGGGAACATAAACACACCAGCATCGGTTGTCAAGCAATGCTACGGGGACAAACACAGACACACAAACACACACATATATATATATATGTATATATATATATATATATACATATATATATGTATATATATATATATATATATATATGTATATATATATATATATATATATATATGTATATATATATATATATATATACACATATATACGTATATATATATACACATATATACGACAGGCTTCTTTCAGTTTCCGTCTACCAAATCCACTCACAAGGCTTTGGTCGGCCCGGGGCTATAGTAGAAGACACTCGCCCAAGGTGCCACGCAGTGGGACTGAACCCGGAACCATGTGGTTGGTAAACAAGCTACTTAACACTAATTACGCTACATTACTCTCATTTTACCAACGAATTTCCTTTATATTACATGTAATTCTCATAAACAACAGGTCGACATTTCAGTTAAGAATTTATTAATTAGGATGAGGAAATATATTTTCCTGATGCTGTTTTGTTTTCGCTTCGAAAAATAATTACTTTAACATCGAGAGGTTCACATAATTCTATCATTTACATTATTATCATTATCACCATTACAACCTTAAAGTATATCTTTGTCAACTCACCGTATTCAGATACAAACAACGAGTCAGTGGTCAGTAATTAAAAACCTTAATTGATAATTTAAATGGCGCTTGTTTCAAGTGTTGCAGCAGTTATTTCCCTTCCTCTATCTATCCGCTCAGTCGAAGTCGACTCTCGGTCACTCGTTGGATCAGTGTCAGTTCTATCCTAGGCCGCTTCCTTCAGATTGGCCATGTCCATTCCGGTATCACTCTTGATGGTGTCAAGCCAGCGGGTTCTTGGTCGGCCTCATCCTCTCTTGTCACTGACCATTCCAAGCATGATGTCCTTCTACAGGGATTTTCTCTGCATAATATGACCGAAATATGCCAATCTATGCTCGGTGATCCAAGCTTCTAGCAACATTTTTGGCCTGATCTGCTTAAGAATTTCTCCATTGACCAGCACCGTGTATATATATATCTATTTATCTATCCGTTCAGTCGAAGTCGACTATCGGTCACTCGTTGGATCAGTGTCCTCCAGTCAGTTCTATCCTTTCAGATTGGCCATGTCCATTCTGGTATCACTCTTGATGGTGTCAAGCCAGCGGGTTCTTGGTCGGCCTCTTCCTCTCTTGTCACTGACCATTCCAAGCATGATGTCCTTCTACAGGGATTTTCTCTGCATAATATGACCGAAATATGCCAATCTATGCTTGATGGTCCAAGCTTCTAGCAACATTTTCGGCCTGATCTGATTAAGAATTTCTCCATTGACCAGCACCATATATATATATATATTTATCTATCCGCTCAGTCGAAGTCGACTCTCAGTCACTCGTTGGATCAGTGTCCTCCAGTCAGTTCTATCCTGGGCCGCTTCTTTCAGATTGGCTATGTCCATTCCGGTATCACTGTTGATGGTGTCAAGCCAGCGGGTTCTTGGTCGGCCTCTTCCTCTCTTGCCACTGACCATTTCAAGCATGATGTCCTTCTCCAGGGATTTTCTCTGCATAATATGACCGAAATATGCCAATCTACGCTTGGTGATCCCAGCTTCTAGTGACATTTTCGGCCTGATCTGATTAAGAACTTCTCCATTGGTGAGCCTCGCTTTCCATGGAATCCGCAAAAGTCTTCTCCAACACCAAAGCTTGAATGCATTAATTCTCTTCTGGTCAGCTTTCTTTAGTGTCCAGGTCTCGCATCCATATGTTGCTATTGGGAAGACAATTTCCCTTTATATGATTGTATTTTTTTAATTCTCCAATAGATGGCTCTACTAACTGGTTGGATTTATTTCAGTCTTTTACTTTGTCTAATTCTGTGAACAACTTCACCATCACATTTCCACCAAGTGATTCGAAGAAGGTCTAGTCAAGACACATCTCCGTATAAGATCACCCGAAAAATTGTTGGGTACAAACACAGAGCTCACAGCAAAAGAAAACAACTTTGGGATCTTTTCGGTATGAACGGCAAATTTTTCCAGTGGTGTCATATGAAATTGTCTCCCATAATTATGACCTTAGTATCGATCTATTGCATTTCAATCTGTTTTAGGGTTAGGGGTGGGGGAAAGGGTATATTTTTTTTCTTCACAAATGTAAATAAACCCAATCTGTTTCTTAAACGAGGGGCATATTCATACGGCACAGAATGTTTTCGCCTCAATAGACGTCAGTGATTGGTTGAAATTGCAGAAATTGAAGAAAAACAACAACAAATATCTTACAAACTATAGAATTTTCTCAATAAAGCCAAGAAAAAAAAATGTTTTATATACACATTCTACCAGTATACAAAGTTTAAAAGTGTTTAATTACGTGGAAATTATTTTTTAAAAAACTGCCAGTCAAACCGAACAGATCCGACTATACAACACATTGCCCACAAATGCAGGAACCATGTTCAGGGTAGTTAATTTAATTCATAGGATTTCTCCCTTTCAAATGTCCCCCTCGTCAGCCTTAATTTTGTTTTCTTCACTATTGAATATATTGTTGTCCATTTTGATTTCATCAGCATCAACTTGGATGTCGTCCCCCTAAAACAGAAAAGGGATCTTCACCTTTTGACCTACATATTTCAAAAATAACTTTTTGTAACTAAACACTTTCAAACTTAGGACACTTGTAGAATGTGTCATATAAAACGTGTTTTACTCTTAGCATTTTTGAGAAAAACTTGGATACACGATGTGTGACTGGAAATCGAACTTGCAACCTTACGATTGGAGGCATATACTCTACCGACTAGGGGGCCATATACTCTAGCCACTTCACAGTGAAATGAGTGGAAAACGGCTAAGTATTTAGAGAAATGTTGAATCGATTCATCTATATACAGAATGTTGTAAAAGTTTCAAACCCTCAATGGATTCTGACCCATGCAAACATAGACATTAAATGGATGACAGTGTTGATGTTGTAAGATTTGCAATGTTGAATTACTATGTCATTTAATGATTCTCTTTATCTCACTGCTTCTTTTTCTATTTCAGAATATCGCATCATGGTGACGTAAAAGAAATTTCTTCGTTCAGACATGCCCCTGATATTTCTGTTGACTTTCATCAATTAGAGGAAGACCATATGTTCATAAGGCACATTCATCAACGCATCGACTTCTTTGTATAAATGAAATCTTCAACAAACGATGGGAAAATATTTCTTCTGGACAATGTAATTAACAGCAACATTTACTTGCCTTCACTGTTTGGAATGTAAAAAAGGTGATTGCTTGGTTAATTAAGCTTGGATAAATTTACAAAAGTTTTAACTGTTTACATCTGCCGTTTTAGATATTAAGCAAGAACACAGATGAAAGAAACACAGTGTTAAATTATTCTCTGAAAATACTGACACAACTGGACACAGATATCGTCGTTTAACGTCCGTTCTCCATGCTAGCATGGGTTGGACAAAAATCGTTATCATTGTGTTACGTATGAGAAATTAGTATCTTATAATGAATGATTTAAGAAAACCAAACAAACCTGATTCAGGTGAGAAGCCATATCACTGTGATATCTGTGGTAAAACATTCACTGAAGAAACAGTCTTGACCAAACACAAATGCATTGATACAGGAGAGAAATCACATCACTGTGATATCTGTGGTAAATCATTCTCTAAAAATAGTCATTTGACTCGTCACAAACATATTCATACTGGAAACAAAGCATATCACTGTGATGTCTGTGGTAAATCATTTTCCCGAAATTGTCACTTGATTAATCACATACGTATTCATACAGGGGAAAGACCATATCGTTGTGATATCTGTGGTGAATCATTTTCTCAAAGGAATCACTTGACTAAACACAAACTTACGCATACAGGAGAGAAAGCATATCATTGTAATATTTGCGGTAAATCATTCTCTCAAAGTAGTTCTTTGACTATTCACGTACGTACACATACAGGAGAGAAGCCATATCATTGCAATATCTGTGGTAAATCATTCTCTCGAAGTAGTGACTTGTATAGACACAAACGTACACATACGGGAGAAAAACCATATCATTGTGATATCTGTGGTAAATCATTCTCTCGAAGTAGTGACTTGTATAGACACAAACGTACACATACGGGAGAAAAACCATATCATTGTGACTTCTGTGGTAAATCATTTTCTGAAAGTGGTCACTTGACTAATCACATACGTATTCATACTGGGGAAAATCCATATCATTGTGATATCTGTGGTGAATCATTTTCTCATAATAACTCTTTAACTTATCACAAACGTGTTCATACAGGTGAGAAGCCATATCATTGTGATATCTGTGGTAAATCTTTCTTTCTAAATAGTAACTTAACAACACACAAACGTATTCACACAGGAGAGAAGCCATATCATTGTGATATCTGTGATAAATCATTCTCTAGAAATAATCATTTGACTCGTCACAAACATATTCATACTGGAGAAAAACCATATCTTTGTGATATCTGTGATAAATCATTTTCATGTAATAATGACTTGAGTAAACATAAACGTATCCATACTGGGGAAAAGCCATATCAGTGTGATATCTGTGGCAAATCATTCTCTCATAGTACCACTTTAACTAGTCACAAACGTATTCATACAGGAGAAAAGCCATGTCATTGTAATATCTGTGGTAAATCATTCTCTCAAAAAGGCTACTTAAGTACACATTGGAGTATTCATACACAAGTGTAACTGTATCAATATCAAAATTTATTAAAACATGACAACAATTATGAACATTTTGTCTGCTAAAAGACAGGGTTTATTCCTCTTCAAGCTTGATATTATCAACTTCAGTTTCTTGGATGTCAAAATGAAATTCATGAATCACAACTTCAATATCATTTATATATCTAAATATGTCAACACAGAGATGACTTTGATTTCTGAAGAGGATTGTGCTGGATTTTTGAGGAATTTGTTATGAGAGAATAAAGGAATGGGAATGAGGAATAAAAGTTTTAAGTGACATTGATTTTGTCTTTGTTGTGTTTTCATCATCATCATCCTCTAACATCCATTTTTAGCATCCGTCTTCTATGCAGGCTTTGATGGGAAAGTGTGACATGAGCTGGCAAGCCAGAGTGCTGCTCCATGTTCCTGTCAGATTGGGCTTCGTTGCTTTGGCTCTCTGCCCTTAACCCCTTCAATACCAACCCATGTGAAACCACCTCTGGCTCTGTAGTGCAAATGTCTTGTTATCATAAATTTTGAATTAAAATCTTCCACCAAACCTTAGTCACAATTTATGTTCCTAACACTATCTTAATGATAATGAAGTTATTTTACTAAATTCTTTGTTATATTTAAAATTAATTGAAGGAAACACAGAGCATCTCAACAGAAGTATGCTAACAAAAGGGTTAAAATATATAATAGAGAAACAATTCTTAACCCTTTTGATACCAACCTACCTGAAACCACCTCTGGCTCTGTAGTGCAAATGTCTTGTTATCATAAGTTCTGAATTAAAATCTTCCATCAAACCTTAGTCTCATTTTATGTTCCTAACACTATCTTAATGATAATGAAGTTATTTTACTAAATTCTTTGTTATATTTAAAATTAATTGAAAGAAACAGCATCTCAACAGAAGTATGCTAACAAAAGGGTTAAAATATATAATAGAGAAACAATTCTTAACCCTTTTGATACCAACCTACCTGAAACCACCTCTGGCTCTTTAATATAAATGTCTTGTTATAAATTTTGAATTAAAATCTTCCACCAAATCTTACTCATAATTTATGTTCCTAACACTAGCTTAACGATAATGAAGTTATTTTACTAAATTCTTTGTTATATTTAAAATTAATTGAAGGAAACACAGAGCATCTCAACAGAAATATGGTAATGAAAGGGTTAAGATACATAGCGCATTTTATAAATATTCCTGTTCAAGAATCATAACAGTATCAAACAAGTAGTAGCGCTTTCAGTTGTGTATTTAATTTGATATATGTATTTGTGTGAACATGATATCAGTCTGACAACTAAAATAATAGAAATCTTGTATTTTGAGTATTTTTTTATATGAGGCAGAAGCATGGACTCCCCTCTACGAAGAAATAGAAAAGCTGAAATTTTTTCGCATGTGGTGTTTCAAGCACAACATATGCAGCAAAATGGCAAGATAAGACATTAAATGTAAAAATTTTAGTAAAATGTGATATGTCCAGTATCCAAGGCATACGGATGAGAATTCAGTGCAGATGGGTAGGAGATGTTTTCCAAAGACGAAATGATCACATTCCAAAAATTCTTCTGTAAGGCCAACAAGTGGCAGAGGAACTCGTCTGGTCCCCGTGCCGGTGGCACGTAAAGAGCACCATCCAAGCGTGGTCGCTGCCAGACTCCTCTGGCACCTGTTGCTCGATTAAAGGCGGTGCTCCAGCATGGCTGCGGTCAAATGACTGAAACAAGTAAAAGAGTAACACTTTTGTTCCTGGTTAATTTAACGTATATATTTCTTTACTGGCCACAAGGGGCTAAACATACAGGGAACAAAGGGATTAAGTCGATTACATTGACCCCAGTGCGAAACTGGTACTTTATTTGTAGACCCCGAAAGGATGAAAGGCAAAGTCGACCTTGGCGGAATTTGAACTCAGAACGTAACGGCAGACGAAATACCTATTTCTTTACTACCCACAAGGGGCTAAACACAGAGGGAACAAACAAGGACAGACAAAGGGATTAAGTCAGTTACATCGACCCTAGTGCGTAACTGGTACTTAATTTATTGACCACGAAAGGATGAAAGGCAAAATCGACCTCGGCGGAATTTGAACTCAGAACGTAACGACAGACGAAATACTGGTAAGCGATTCGCCCAGCGCACTAACGTGTCTGCCAGCTTGCCGCTTTTTTAAATTTTACGTATAGCTTAAGGTGCAGGCTCAGTGGTTAGAGCGTCGAGCTTACGATCATGAGGTTGTGAGTTCAAATCCCGGACCGGGCTGCGTGTTGTGTTCTTGAGCAAGACACTTTATTTCACGTTGCTCCAATTCACTCAGCTGCAGAAATGAGTTGCGACATAACAGGTGCCAAGCTGTATCGGCCCCTTTGCCTTTCTCCTTGGATAACACTGGTATGCATGGGTGATTGCTGGTCTTCCATAAACAACCTCGCCCAGAATTGTGCCTGGGAGGGTATCTTTAGAGGTGCAATTCCATGGTCTGTGTCGTGACCGAAGTGGTCTCAAGGTCCACAACATGGTGGGAGATAGAGAGGGTGGGTCATGATGAGTATTCCAGATAACGTCTGGATAGAATGCGACGTCACATGTGGGATATTCAAAGTGTAATTAGCTTTAATGATAACAAAGTGGGAGGCGGCCCCATGACACTGTGTATATTTCAATGGAAGCATCCTCACCACAACTGAATGGATGGTTATGAAACAATAGAGGGGCAGTCATCGTTAATCGCCTGGAAGCCTTTCAGCAACATGCAACCAAGAGAATACCCTCCATCAGGCATTTGCCATATTCTGAAAGCCTTACTTCCCTGGGCATAGATACATTGAAACTCTGACTTGGCAGATACCCATAAAATTATTAACCATCTTACTAACAATAAGTCTGAGCACCTTTTCAAACTCCATCCATCTAACACCCATGGACATGTTTACAAAGCCAGAAAACAGCACAGCTCCCATGACTTTTGGAAACATTTTAGAATACCCTCCATCAGGCATTTGCCATATTCTAAACGCCTTACTTCCCTGGGCATGGACACATTGAAACTCCGTCTGGCAGCTGACTTGGCAGACACCCATAAAATTATCAACCATCTTACAAACAATAACTCTGAGTACCTTTTCAAACTCCACCTGTCTAACACCTGTGAACATGTTTACAAAGTCAGAAAACAGCACAGTTCCCATGACTTTCGGAAACATGTTTTCACGCTAAGAGTTGCTGAAGTATAGAACAAAACGCCAGCATCAGTTGTTAGTTGTCGGACCACTGCATCCTTCAAAACTTCCATGCTTCCTGAGATTCTCCAACACTACACCTGACTTTCTCCCCTCCATACACATGCAAGCATCTATCTGACTCATACACTGTTCGCTTCCCAGACATTTGTACATTACTGCATATGCTTTATACGCACTTTTGACAAGTTGTGGTGCACCTGAGCACTGTATACAATAATTTCATTATTATTATTAGATCAGGGTGAAGTGTGGAGGAATGATAGTGACCAGAATGTAAGGAAGTGAAGGACCGGAAGTGGAAAAACACGATGTCGTGTATCTTACTTTCCCTTGCTTTTCCCTCTGGCTGAGTAGACCTGTATCTCCCCTATAGCATCAGACGTGGGTGACATGCAACATATTTACATCTATACATATGTTGGCACAAACCGAAAAGATCCTTATCCATTTTATAGCGGAGCGACTATCATTGTGGAGCACTGACTTAATGACACACTATAATTTCATCAGTATGAAAGAAAGAGGGGTCACCATCTTGTTCGTAACAACAAGAAAATAGAAGTTCACGAGACGTTTGTAATAAGTCATAACTCCAAGCTTAAAACATTACATGAATACCGTAAATCCTTGAGTATAATCCACACTTTTTTCCCCAAAATTTAAAGGTCAAAATCCCTAGTGCATACTATATACGAGGTTAAAAATGAAAAACATTTTCTAAGCAATGTCCGAGTCTCTGCTGTCCGGCAATGTTTACTTGATGCATTTTGTGATGTCGGGTGCAAAAATACGTTAAGCTAAGCCTGAAAGCAATGAAGTCATAAAAGAATCATCCATAACTTGCAGTAAGAAACATTTATTAAAATAAAAGCATTCAGAACACAGGATAACATGTAACAAAAACAATTTGCAAACATATTTACATTCCCATATAACAGTTAAGAACATCACCATTATTGTATTACGCATGCACGGAAGTGTTTGTTCAACTGGGTGCTGCTGGCTTAATTATGCATGGATTGTGCTTAATAGTTTAGCGCTAATAGTTCATCCTGCTGAATTTTTGGAAAGCATTCACATTTCATTTGAAAAACATGTCCTACCAATCTTCACTGAATTCTCATCAACATGCTTTGAATACTGGACATATCACATTTTTCTAAGATTTTTACATTTGATGTCTTATTTTGCCATTTGGTTGCATATGCTATGGTGCATACACCACATTTGAAAGGTTTGGAGATTTTCTATTTCCCTATCGAAGTGAGTCCCTGCTTCTGCCCCAGACATAAACACGCTCAAAATACGAGACTTGTATACACTTATTCTAGCTATCAGACTGACATCCTGTCCACACACACACATATATATATATATATATATATATTTATATATTTATATCAAATTACAAAATAAGAAAATGGAGGAACAGATTAATTTCAATCATCAACTTCCAGATAATACCAATTCATATAATTTATTAATTAATTATTTAGGAACATCCAGATCAAACAGAATAAAACAGTACACATCAATGAGTAAGATAATACCATAAGAACAATACATATAAATAAATATAAATATAAAAATATAAAATGTTCTTATGGTATTATATTACTCATTGATGTGTACTGTTTTGTTCTTTATTATTCTGTTTGATCTGGATATTCCTAAATAATTAGTTAATAAATTATATGAACTGGTATTATCTGGAAGTTGATGATTGATAGAAATCTATTCCTTCATTTTCTTATTTTGTATTATGAATTTGAGGTAAAACATTTTACCTTTGCCCATATAATACATGAATTAATTGCATTGCAATTCTTAGCATTTATGTATTAGCCTTTCTGGGTACTTTACTGGCAGTATATTGGATAAATGATATCCCATAGTGGGTTACACTCATAACCCCTATCTCACTTTATGTA
The DNA here is from genome assembly GCF_006345805.1 of Octopus sinensis. Classification (NCBI taxonomy): domain Eukaryota; kingdom Metazoa; phylum Mollusca; class Cephalopoda; order Octopoda; family Octopodidae; genus Octopus; species Octopus sinensis. The sequence goes on from NW_021833826.1 coordinate 26,987, forward strand.
TCAAATTAAATACACAACTGAAAGCGCTACGACTTGTTACATGCTGTTACGATACTTGAACAGGAATATTTATAAAATGCGCCATGTATATTAAGAGCATATAACCAAAGAAACCAAGCCAAACCCACATTTGACTGATATTTGTCCTCATCTTGTTGTTCACACAACATTTCAGCTGATATATTCTCCAGCCTTCATCAGGTGTATTGGGGAAATTTTGAAGCTGGGTTCTCGTTCCTAAGGTATTTCCCCAAGACACCTGATGAAGGCTGGAGAGTATACCAGTTGAAATACTGTGTTAACAACAAGATGAGGACGAATATCAGTCTAAAGTAAATAACGTACATAATTCCGAATCTCTCAAATATAGAACGACACAATCCAGGTCTGACTGGAACCTGGAGAAGCACTCTGGCTTGCCAGCACCTGTCACACTTTCCCATCCATGCCTGGATGGTAAGGATGATGGAGATGATGATGATGATCAAAACACAACAAAGACAAAATCAATGTCACTTAAAACTTTTATTCCTTATTCCCATTCCTTTATTCTCTTATAACAAATTCCTGAAAAATCCAGCACAATCATCTTCAGAAGTCAAAGTCATCTCTGTGTTGATATATTTAGATATATAAATGATATTGAAGTTGTGATTCATGAATTTCATGTTGACATCCAAGAAACTGAAGTTGATAATGTCAAGCTTGAAGAGGAATAAACCCTGTCTTTTAGCAGACAAAATATTCATAATTGTTGTCCTGTTGTAATAAATTTTGATATTGATACTGTTACACCTGTGTATGAATACTCACATGTGTACTTAAGTGGCTTTTTTGAGAGAAAGATTTACCACAGACATCACAGTGATATGGTTTCTCTCCTGTATGAATACGTTTATGGACAGTCAAGTCACTATTTCTAGAGAATGATTTACCACAGATATTACAATGATATGCTTTCTCTCCTGTATGTGTATGTTTGTGATGAGTTAAATCGCTATTTAGAGAAAATGATTTACCACAGATATCGCACTGATATGGTTTCTCTCCAGTATGGAGAAATTTGTGACTAGTCAACTGACTATTTCTAGAGAATGATTTCCCACAGATAATGCAATGAAATGGCTTCTCCCCTGTATGTGTATCTATGTGACCAGTCAAGGAACCACTTCGGGAGAATGATTTACCACAGACATCACAGTGATATGCTTTGTCTCCAGTATGAATATGTTTGTGACGAGTAAAGTTACTATTTTCAGAGAACGATTTACCACAAATATCACAATGATATGGCTTCTCTCCTGTATGTGTACGTACATGACTAGTCAAGTGACTACTTGAGAGAATGATTTACCACAGTTATCACAGTAATATGGCCTCTCACCTGAATCAGGTGTGTTTGGTTTTCTTAAATCATTCATTATAAGATACTAATTTCTCATACGTATCACAATGATAATGATTTTTTCAATTCTATGAATATATCTGTGTCCAGTTGTGTCAGTATTTTCAGAGAATAATTTAACACTATGTGTCTTTCGTGTGTGTTCTTGCTTAATATCTAAAACGGTAGATGTAAACAGTTAAAACTTTTGTAAATTTATCCAAGCTTAATTAACCAAGCAATCACCTTCTCTACATTCCAAACAGCGAAGACAAGTGAGTGTTGCTGTCAATTCCACCGAGAAAAAATATTTTCTTATCGTTTGTCGTTGATGCATTGATGAATGTGCCTTATGAATATATGGTCTTCCTTTAATTGATGAGAGTCAATAGAAATATCAGAGGCACATCTGAAAGGAGAGATTTCTTTATCGTCAACATGATGTGATATTCTGAAACAGAAAAAAAGAAGCAGTGAGATAAAGAGAATCATTAAACGACATAATAATTCAACATTGCAAATCTTACAACATCAACACTGTCATCCACTTAATGTCAATGTCTGCAGGGGTCGGGGTTCATTGAGGCATTGAAAGTTTTAAAATATATGAAAATGGTTGGAGGGTGAAATTTCCGTTTTTTATATTATTGTATTTAAATTCTCCAGTAGAGCTATTTATTGGAGCATAGCAGAAATACAATCGTGTAAAGGGAAATAACCACACAACACCTCAACCTCGCTTCTTTTAAATTCTTAATTAAGGTGCTTAATTACTGATTCGTTGCTTATTTGTGAATACGGTAAGTTGATAAAGATTTCCTTTAAGGCTGTAAAGGTGATACTACTACTACTACTAATAATAATAATGTAAATGATAGAATTATGTGAACTTCTCTCGATATTACAGTAATTATTTTTCGAAGCGGGAACCTAACAACAATTAAGAAAATATGTTTACTCGTCTTAATTAATAACTTCCAAACTGAAATGTTGCTCTGTTGTTTATGAAAACCTATGAATCACCGTTACATGTGATATAAAGGAAATTAATTGGTAATACGAGAGTAAAATAGTTTAATTGATTAATTAGTAAAATTAGGGGAAACCGATTGAAGAATACCATATTAATTAACGTTGTCCTGTTGTTTAAGAGGTTATATTAATAGTAATGATGCAGGTTTGAAATTTTGCCGAGGCCTGCAGTGTTTGAGGGGAGCACGAAGTCGAATACATAGAACCCAGTATTTCCCGAAAAGGATGAAAGGCAAAGTCGACCTCGGCCGTATTTTCAGTCAGGAGTTTCCGCTGAGGTCGACAGTGACTTTCCTTCGTTTCGGGGTCGCTATAATAATAAAAAGGCAATCTTTCGTCTCTAGTAGACCTTTCCGAAAAAATTTTTTTTGTTTTACATATGGGCTTGCGGGAAATTTTGAAGTAATGAGAGCGAAAGAGACTAAGAGAAAGCCATTTTTATGACGAGGGAAGTTCTTTTGAAGTTACCGTGCATGGCAAGCATTGATGTACATGTGTGTGTGTGTGTTTGATGAGGTGTGGGAGACAGACAGTATGTTGTGTAAGTGAAGTGCTTCTGTTAGTGTGTGTGAAAGAAAGAGATAACTGAAATTTTTTACTTGGTGTATGTGTATATGTATGTATATTACTTGAAAAGTTCCCGCAAGCCCATATGTAAAAAAAAAATTTTTTTACGGTGTGGTGTGGTGTTGAAGGAGTGTGACGGAGCGGGAGGGAGCGGAAGTGGGTCTTGCAGGGCGCATGCGCCGGCGGAAGCTGAAGTGACAGACAGAACGCACGTGCGGCATTGACCAAGCCAGACAGACTTGAGAACGACGCCAACACGACAAGAGGCTAGCAAGTTGGCTGAAGGCGAATCCGACTTCATCTCCTCAGGTAAGACCAAATTACACTTCTAATTCTTTCCTTGTTCTGTTACGCTCCTTTCACCACACGTATTACATAGGGAAATCGACGTAAAGTTCTACTAGAGACGAAAGATCGCCAATAATAATAGTGTTGATGAGAATAATCTTTTGTACTTTAGACACGAGTTCAGGAAATTGGCGGGAGAAGCGGACGTCGCTTCCATGGAACAATGTGCGCTAATGTTTCTTGTTTGTTTTTACCTCGAAAGGATGAAAGCCAAATTCTACCTGGATGGGATTTGAACTTTTAGAGTGAAGACGGACGAAATGCTGTTATGCATTTTGTTCGGCATGTGAACGATTCTGCTAGTATAACGTATTATTGCATATGTATTGGGTTGTCCGGAAAGTTCGTGCCGATTTTTGAAGGAAAGAAAAAGGTCAATAAATACTTGCCAATACATTTTTAATCAACCAAATATGAACCGTTTTGTTGCACAATGCGTCTCCATCTTTCCTTTAACTTGAAAATACCCTCTTCCCAGAATTGAGGTGGTTTCATGCCAAAGAAAAAAGGTAATGGAGGAAAACAGGTTAGAATTTAGAGAAATGTAGAAACGCTTCATCTATGTACAGAATGTTGTGAAAGTTTCAAAGCCTCAATGGAATCTGACCCCTGAAAACATAGACATTAAATGGATGACAATGTTGATGTAAGATTTGCAATGTTGAATTACTATGTCGTTTAACGATTCTCTTTATCTCATGCTTCTTTTTTTCTACTTCAGAATATCACATCATGTTGACGTTAAAGAAATCTCTTCATTCAGATGTACCTCTGATATTTTGATTGACTTTCATCAATTAAAGGAAGACCATATATTCATAAGGCACATTCATCAACGCATCAATGACAAACGATAAGAAAATATTTCTTCTACGATGGAATTAAGAGCAACTTTTTTGTTGCCTTCACTGTTTGGAATGTAAAAAAGGTGATTGCTTGGATAAATTTACAAAAGTTTTAACTGTTTACATCTGCCATTTTAGATGTTAAGCAAGAACATAGTGTTAAATTATTCTCTGAAAATACTGACACAACTGAACACAAATACATTCATAGAAATGAAAAAATCATTATCGTTGGGATACGTATGAGAAGTTTTTATCTTATAATGAATGATTTAAGAAAACCAAACAAACCTGATTCAGGTGAGAGGCCATATCACTGTGATATCTGTGGTAAATTATTCACTGAAGAAAGAGTCTTGACCAAACACAAATGCATTGATACAGGAGAGAAACCACATCATTGTGATGTCTGTGGTAAATCATTCTCTCAAAGTAGTTCTTTGACTAGGCACGTACGTACACATACAGGAGAAAAACCATATCATTGTGATATCTGTGGTGAATCATTTTCTGAAAGTGGCCACGTGACTATGCACAGGCGTACTCATACAGATGAGAAGCCATATCATTGCAATATCTGTGGTAAATCATTCTCTCGAAGTAGTGACTTGTTTAGACACCAGCGTACACATACGGGAGAAAAACCATATCATTGTGATATCTGTGGTGAATCATTTTCTCAAAATAACTCTTTAACTTATCACAAACGTGTTCATACAGGTGAGAAGCCATATCATTGTAACATCTGTGGTAAATCTTTCTTTATAAATAGTAACTTAACAATACACAGACGTATTCATACAGGAGAGAGGCCATATCATTGTGATATCTGTGATAAATCATTCTCTACCAATAGTCATTTGACTCGTCACAAATATATTCATACTGGAGAAAAACCATATCATTGTGATATCTGTGATAAATCATTCTGTAGGAATAGTGACTTGACTAAACATAAACGTATTCATACTGGAGAAAAACCATATCATTGTGATATCTGTGATAAACCATTCTCTAGGAATAGTGACTTGACTAAACATAAACGTATCCATACTGGATAAAAACCATATAATTGTGATATCTGTGATAAATCATTCTCTACGAATAATCATTTGACTAATCACAAACATATTCATACTGGGTAAAAACCTACATTTTATCTATTCACACACTTATTCATATAGGAGAAAAGCCATATCATTGTGATGTCTGTGGTAAATCATTCTTTCAAAAAGGCTATTTAAGTACACATTGGCGTATTCATACACAAGTGTAACTGTATCAATATCAAAATTTATTAGAACATGACAACAATTATGAATATTTTGTCTGCTAAAAGACAGGGTTTATTCCTTTTCAAGCTTGACATTATCAACTTCAGTTTCTTGGATGTCAACATGAAATTCATGAATCACAACTTCAATATCATTTATATATCTAAATATATCAACACAGAGATGACCTTGATTTCTGAAGAGGATAGTGCTGGATTTTTGAGGAATTTGTTATGAGAGAATAAAGGAATGGGAATGAGGAATAAAAGTTTTAAGTGACATTGATTTTGTCTTTGTTGTGTTTTCATCATCATCCTCTAACATCCATTTTTAGCATCCGTCTTCTATGCAGGCTTTGATGGGAAAGTGTGACATGAGCTGGCAAGCCAGAGTGCTACTCCATGTTCCTGTCAGATTGGGCTTGGTTTCTTTGGCTCTATGCCCTTAACCCTTTCAATACCAACCCAGCCAAAACCAGTTCTGGCTCTATAGCACAAATGTCTTGTTATCATAAATTTTGAATTAAAATCTTCCACCAAACCTTAGTCACAATTTATGTTCCTAACACTAGCTTAATGATAATGAAGTTATTTTACTAAATTCTTTGTTATATTTAAAATTAATTGAGAGAAACACAGAGCATCTCAACAGAAATATGGTAATGAAAGGGTTAAGATACATGGCGCATTTTATAAATATTCCTGTTCAAGAATCATAACAGTATCAAACAAGTAGTAGCGCTTTCAGTTGTGTATTTAATTTGATATATGTATTTGTGTGAACATGATATCAGTCTGACAACTAAAATAATAGAAATCTTGTATTTTGAGTATTTTTTTCATATGAGGCAGAAGCATGGACTCCCTTCTACGAAGAAATAGAAAGACTGAAATTTTTTCGCATGTGGTGTCTGGAGCACAACATATGCAACAAAATGGCAAGATAAGACATTAAATGTAAAAATTTTAGTAAAATGTGATATGTCCAGTATCCAAGGCGTACGGATGAGAATTCAGTGCAGATGGGTGCAAGAGATGTTTTCCAAAGACGAAATGATCGCATTCCAAAAATTCTTCTGTAAGGCCAACAAGTGGCAGAGGAACTCGTCTGGTCCCCGTGCCGGTGGCACGTAAAGAGCACCATTCAAGCGTGGTCGCTGCCAGACTCCTCTGGCACATAAAAGGCACCCGCTACACTCACGGAGTGGTTGGTGTTAGGAAGAGCAGCTAGATGTGATGTCTTGGGAAAGCCATTGCCTAGATCCATCTGTATGGCGTAAAATGTGTCACGATGCCATGTGAAGAATTTGAGTTGATGAAAATGAACAGTAGCAGGCCTATATCCTCCAACCAACAGACACATTCGCTCAATCCTTTGCACAATCGACGTCCCCATTGCAACTTCATGGCAAAATCCATTTCTGGACTTGGATTCCAGCAATTGCCAGGACCGCTGGACTGACTCCTGTGCAGGTGGCAAGTGAAGAAACATCATTTCGACCCTGTGCTTGAGGAGACATATTGAGTCAAGTACACCAACATCAAAATCAATGGAAACTGCAACTGTGATCCCTGTGCCAGTGGAATGTAAAAAGCACCATCCGAACGTGGCCGATGCCAGCACCGCTTTGACCGGCTTCCTTGCCGGTGGCATGTAAAATGCACCGAACCGATCGTGGCCGTTGACAGCCTCGCCTGGGATATGGTGGCCGTTGCCACTGCTGCCCCGACTGGCCTCGTGCCGGTGGCACATAAAAATCACCATCTTATCGTGGCCGTTGCCAGCACCGCCCCGACTGGCCTCCGTGCCGGTGGCACATAAAGAGCCCCCACTACAATCATGGAGTGGTTGGCGTTAGGAAGGGCATCCAGCTGTAGAATCACTGACAGATCAGGTTGGGCCTGGCACAGCCTTCTGGCTTCCCAGTCCCCAGTTGAACCGTCCAACCCATGCCAGCATGGAAAATGGACGTTAAATGATGATGATGTCACATATGTACACATACAGGAGAGAAGCCATATCAGTGCAATATCTGTGGTGACAGACGACTTATAGACAGGAATTTCACTGAGCAAAGAAAGGAATTCCGATTAGTCACAAGGGAGGGCTGAGAATTCAGATGGCCATTTGTGTTCACCCCAAACGTGTGCAGTTGATGAGAGCGGGATAAACAACAGGTGCAGGAGTGGCTGTGTGGTAAGTAGCTTGTTTACCAAACACATGATTTGGGTTCAGTCACACTGGGTGGCACCTGGGCAAGTGTCTTCTACTATAGCCCTGGGCTGACCAAAGCCTTGTGAGTGGATTTAGTAGATGGAAACTGAAAGAAGCCCGTCGTATATATGTATGTATGCGTGTGTGTGTCTGTGTTTGTCACCCTAGCATTGCTTGAGAACCGATGCTGGTGTGTTTGTGTCCCTGTTACTTATCGGTTTGGCAAAAGGAGACCGATAGAATAAGTACTGGGCTTACAAAAAGAATAAGTCCTGGGGTCGAGTTCCTCGATTAAAGGCGGTGCTCCAGCACGGCCGCGGTCAAATGACTGAAACAAGTAAAAGAGTAACACTTTTCTTCCTGGTTAATTTTACGTATATATTTCTTTCTTGCCCACAAGGGGCTAAACATAGAGGGAACAAACAAGGACAAAAGGATTATGTCGATTACATCGACCCCAGTGCGAAACTGGTACTTTATTTGTCGACCCCGAAGGGATGAAAGGCAAAGTTGACCTCGGCGGAATTTGAACTCAGAACGTAACAACAGACGAAATACTGGTAAGCGTTTCGCCCGGCGCACTAACGTGTCTGCCAGCTTGCCGCTTTTTTAAATTTTACATATAGCTTAAGGTGCAGGCCCAGTGGTTAGAGCGTCGAGCTTACGATCATGAGGTTGTGAGTTCAAATCCCGGACCGGGCTGCGTGTTGTGTTCTTGAGCAAGACACTTTATTTCACGTTGCTGCAGAAATGAGTTGCGACATCACAGTTGCCAAGTTGTATCAGCCCCTTTGGCTTACCACTTGGATAACACTAGCATGCATGGGTGATTGCTGGTCTTCCATAAACAATCTTTCTAGGTGCAATCCCATGGTCTGTGTCGTGACTGAAGGGGTCTCAAGATCCACAACATGCTGGGTCATGATGAGTACTCCAGATAACGTCTCAGTGGATAGAATGCCACATCACATGTGGGATATTCAAAGTGTAATGAGCTTTAATGATAACAAAGGGGGGGGGGAATGACACTGTGTATATTTCAATGGAAGCATCCTTACCACAACTGAATGGATGGTTATTAAACAATAGAGGGGCAGTCATCGTTAATCGCCTGGAAGCCTTTCAGCGACGTGCAACCAAGAGAATACCCTCCATCAGGCATTTGCCATATTCTGAACGCCTTACTTACCTGGGCAAGGATACATTGAAACTCCGATATTTGGCAGACACTCATAAAATTTTTAACCACTAAAAATAACTCTGAGCACCTTTTCAAACTCCATCCGTCTAACACCCGTGGACATGTTTATAAAGTCAGAAAACAGCACAGCTCCCATGACTTTTAGAAACATTTTAGAATACCCTCCATAAGGCATTTACCATATTCTGAACGCCTTACTTCCCTGGGCAAGGATACATTGAAACTCCGACGTCTGGCAGCTGACTTGGCAGACACCCATAAAATTATTAACCATCTTATTAACATTAACTCTGAACACTTTTTCAAACTCCACCTGTCTAACACCTGTGAACATGTTTACAAAGTCAGAAAAAAAGCATATCTCCCATGACTTTCAGAAACATTTTTTCACGCTAGGAGTTGCTGAAGTATAGAACAAAACGCCGGCATCAGTTGTTAGTTGTCGAGCACTGCATCCTTCAAAACTTCCATGCTTTCTGAGATTTGCCAACACTACACCTGATTTTCTCCCCTCCATACACACACATGCATGTATCTGACTCATACACTGTTAGCTTTCCAGACATTTATACATTACTGCATATGCTTTATACGCACTTTTGACAAGGTGTGGTGCACCTGACACTGTATACAATACCCTCCATCAGGCATTTGCCATATTCTAAATGCCTTACTTCCCTGGGCACGGACACATTGAAACTCCGACGTCTGGCAGCTGACTTGGCGGACGCCCATAAAATTATTAACCATCTTATTAACAATAATTCTGAGCACCTTTTCAAACTCCACCTGTCTAACACCTGTGAACATGTTTACAAAGTCAGAAAACAGCACAGTTCCCATGACTTTCGGAAACATATTTTCACGCTAAGAGTTGCTGAAGTATAGAACAAAACGCCAGCATCAGTTGTTAGTTGTCGGAGCACTGCATCCTTCAAAACTTCCATGCTTCCTGAGATTCGCCAACACTACACCTGACTTTCTCCCCTCCATACACACACATGCATGTATCTGACTCATACACTGTTAGCTTTCCAGACATTTATACATTACTGCATATGCTTTATACGCACTTTTGACAAGGTGTGGTGCACCTGACACTGTATACAATACCCTCCATCAGGCATTTGCCATATTCTAAATGCCTTACTTCCCTGGGCACGGACACATTGAAACTCCGACGTCTGGCAGCTGACTTGGCGGACGCCCATAAAATTATTAACCATCTTATTAACAATAATTCTGAGCACCTTTTCAAACTCCACCTGTCTAACACCTGTGAACATGTTTACAAAGTCAGAAAACAGCACAGTTCCCATGACTTTCGGAAACATATTTTCACGCTAAGAGTTGCTGAAGTATAGAACAAAACGCCAGCATCAGTTGTTAGTTGTCGGAGCACTGCATCCTTCAAAACTTCCATGCTTCCTGAGATTCGCCAACACTACACCTGACTTTCTCCCCTCCATACACACGCAAGCATGTATCTGACTCAAACACTGTTCGCTTCCCAGACATTTGTACATTTCTGCATATGCTTTATACGCACTTTTGACAAGTTGTGGTGCACCTGAGCACTGTATACAATAATTTCATTATTATTATTAGATCAGGGTGAAGTGTGGAGGAATGATAGTGACCAGAATGTAAGGAAGTGAAGGACCGGAAGTGGAAAAACACGATGTCATGTATCTTATTTTCTCTTGCTTTTCCCTCTGGCTGAGTAGACCTGTATCTCCCCTGTAGCAGCAGATGTGGGTGACATGCAACATATTTACATCTATACATATGTTGGCACAAACCGAAAAGATCCTTATCCATTTTATAGCGGAGCGACTATCATTGTGGAGCACTGACTTAATGACACACTATAATTTCATCAGTATGAAAGAAAGAGGGGTCACCATCTTGTTCGTAACAACAAGAAAATAGAAGTTCACGAGACGTTTGTAATAAGTCATAACTTTTATCATTGGAGGTAATGTGTTAACATACAAGGTTAACTGAAGGAAAGCTTAAAACATTATATGAATACCGTAAATTCTCGAGTATAATCCACACTTTTTTCCCCAAAATTTAAAGGTCAAAATCCCTAGTGCGTACTATTTACGAGGTTAAAAATGAAAAACATTTTCTAAGCAATGTTCGAGTCTCTGCTGTCCGGCAATGTTTATTTGATGCATTTTGTGATGTTGGGAGTGAAAATACGTTAAGCTAAGCCTGAAAGCAATGAAGTCATAAAAGAATCATCCATAACTTGCAGTAAGCAACATTTATTAAAATAAAAGCATTCAGAACATAGAATAACAAGTAAAAAAAACAATTTGCAAACCTATTTACATTCCCATATAACAGTTAAGAACATCACCATTATTGTATTACGCATGCACGGAAGTGTTTGTTCGACTGGGTGCTGCTGGCTTAATTATGCATGGATTGTGCTTAATAGTTTAGCGCTAATAGTTCATCCTGCTGAATTTTTGGAAAGCATTCACATTTCATTTGAAAAACATGTCCTACCCATCTTCACTGAATCCTCATCAACATGCTTTGAATACTGGACATATCACATTTTTCTAAGATTTTTACATTCGATGTCTTATTTTGCCATTTGGTTGCATATGCTGTGGTGCATACACCACATTTGAAAGGTTTGGAGATTTTCTATTTCCCTATCGAAGTGAGTCCCTGCTTCTGCCCCAGACATAAACACACTCAAAATACGAGACTTGTATACACTTATTCTAGCTATCAGACTGACATCCTGTCCACACACACACATATATATATATATATATATATATATATATTTATATCAAATTACAAAATAAGAAAATGGAGGAACAGATTCATTTCAATCATCAACTTCCAGATAATACCAATTCATATAATTTATTAATTAATTATTTAGGAACATCCAGATCAAACAGAATAAAACAGTACACATCAATGAGTAAGATAATACCATAAGAACAATACATATGAAGAAATATAAATATAAAAATATAAAATATATGTTCTTATGGTATTATATTACTCATTGATGTGTACTGTTTTATTCTGTTTGATTTGGATGTTCCTAAATAATTAGTTAATAAATTGTATGAACTGGTATTATCTGGAAGTTGATGATTTATAGAAATCTACTCCTTCATTTTCTTATTTTGTATTATGAATTTGAGGTAAAACATTTTACCTTTGCCCATATAATACATGAATTAATTGCATTGCAATTCTGAACATTTATGTATTAGCCTTTCTGGGTACTTTACTGGCAGTATATTGGATAAATGATATCCCATAGTGGGTTACTCTCATAATGTACATAATTCCTAATCTCTCAAATATAGAACTACACAATCCAGGTCTGACTGGAACATAGAGAAGCACTCTGGCTTGCCAGCACCTGTCACACTTTCCCATCCATGCCTGGATGGTAAAGGATGATGGAGATGATGATGATGATCAAAACACAACAAAGACAAAATCAATGTCAATTAAAACTTTTATTCCTTATTCCCATTCCTTTATTCTCTCATAACAAATTCCTCAAAAGTCCAGCACAATCCTCTTCAGAAGTCAAAGTCATCTCTGTGTTGATATATTTAGATATATAAATGATATTGAAGTTGTGATTCATGAATTTCATGTTGACATCCAAGAAACTGTATTTGATAATGTCAAGCTTGAAGAGGAATATACCCTGTCTTTTAGCAGACAAAATATTCATAATTGTTGTCCTCATCATCATTTAGCATCCGCTTTCCATGCTAGCATGGGTTGGATGGTTCAACTGGGGTCTGGAAAGCCAGAAGACTGCACCAGGCCCAGTCTGATGTGGCAATGCCCTTCCTAACGCCAACCACTCCGTGAGTGTAGCGGGTGCTTTTTACGTGCCACCGGCACGGGGGCCAGGCGAGACTGGCAAACGGCCATGATGGGATGGTGCTTTTTACGTGCCACCAGCACTGGTATCAAAGCTACAATTTCCATTGATGTTGATCGATTTCGATTTTCATTCTGATTCTCACTTGCCTCAACAGGTCTTCACATGTAGAGTTTTGTGTCTCTAGAAGGAAAGGTATGCATAAGTGGACTGGCTACATCCCAGGTAGAGACCATGGTTTATGGTCTCACTTGTCCTGCCGGGTTGTAATAAATTTTGATATTGGTACGGTTACACGTGTGTATGAATACTCAGATGTGTACTTAAGTGGCGTTTTTGAGAGAATGACTCACCGCAAATATCACAATGATATGGTTTTTCACCTGTATGAATACGTTTGTGTTTAGGCAAATCACTACTGTGGGAGAATGATTTACCACAGATATCACACTGATATGGTTTCTCTCCTGTATGACTACGTTTGTGACTGATTAAATTGCTATTATCAGAAAATGACTTACCACAGATATCACACTGATATGGTTTTTCCCCAGTATGAATACGTTTGTGACCAGACAAATGACTACTTCTTGAGAATGATTTACCACAGATATTACAATGATATGGTTTCTCTCCTGTATGAATACGTAAGTGTCTGGTTAAAGGGCTATTATCAGAGAATGATTCACCACAGATATCACAATGATATGGCTTCTCACCTGTATGAATACGTTTGTGCCCACTTAATGTAGAATGCTGGGAAAATGATTTACCACAGATATCACAATGATATGGCTTCTCTCCTGTATGAATATGTAGGTGTCTGGTTAAATGGCTATTTTCAGAGAATGATTCACCACAGATATCACAATGATATGGCTTCTCTCCTGTATGAATACGTCTGTGCCCATTTAAAGTAGAATTATGGGAAAATGATTTACCACAGATATCACACTGATATGGTTTTTCCCCAGTATGAATACGTATATGACTAGTCAAATGACTATTTCTAGTGAATGATTTACCACAGATATCACAATGATATGGTTTCTCACCCGTATGAATACGTTTGTGATCAATTAAAATGTTACTTCTAGAAAATGATTTACCACAAATATTACAATGATGTGGCTTTTCTCCTGTATGTGTACGTTTGTGTGTAGGTAAGTCACCACTGGTAGAGAATGATTTACCACAGATATCACACTGATATGGTTTCTCTCCTGTATGAGTACGTTTGTGTTTAGGTAAGTCAGTACTTCGAGAAAATGATTTACCACAGATATCACACTGATGCGGCTTTTCCCCAGTATGAATAAATTTGTGACGAGTTAAAGTGCTATTTTCAGAAAATGATTTACTACAGATATCACACTGATATGGTTTTTCTCCAGTATGAACACGTCTGTGCCTACTTAAATTACCACTTTTAGAGAATGACTTACCACAAATATCACAGTGATATGGCTTCTCTCTTTTATCAGAGATTTTTGCTTTAGTTGAATTATTCATTATGAAAGAATAATTTCGTTAAACATATCACAATGAAAGTATCTGTTTCATTTCTATGAATGTTTGTGTTCAAATGCATCAGAGAATAATTGAATGTTATGTTACTTTCATTGGTGACCTTACTTAATATCTAAAACAGAAGATATAAATTGGTAAATGCTTTTGTAAAGTTACTCAAACTTAACCTGTAGGTTCATCATCTCTACATTCCATATGGTAAAGACAAAAAAAATGTTGCTGTTAATTCCATTGTCCAGAAGAAATATTTCCCCATCGTTCGTCGAAGATTTTATTTATGTAAAGATGTTGATGTATTGATGAATGTGCCTTATAAATATATGGTCTTCCTTTAATTGATGAACATCAATAAAAATATCAGACACACATCTGAATGAAGAAGTTTCTTTTAAATCAACATGGAATGATATCCTGAAATAGGAAAGAAATTCATTTCTATGAATATATTTGTGTTGTTATTTTCAGAGAATAATTTAATGCTATGCTTCTTTCATCTGAGATTTTGCTTAATATCTAAATCAAGAGGTGACAATTGTCTATGCCTTTGTAAAGTTATCAAAGCTTAATTAACCTGTAAAGCAATCATCTCCTCTATATTCCAGACAGCAAAGACTTCAAATTGTTGCTGTTAATTCCATCGCCCAGAAGAAGTATTTTGCTGTTGTTTTACACAGATTTCATTTATATGTTGAGTTTGATGTATTGATGCTCCTTATAAATATATCATCTTCCTTTCGTTAATGGAAGCTGATAAAAATACCAGAGGCACATCTGAATGAAGAAATTTCTTTAACGTCAACATGATGTGATATTCTGAAATAAAAAAAGAAGCAGTGAGATAAAGAGAATCATTAAATGGCATAGTAATTCAACATTGCAAATCTTACAACATCAACACTGTCATCCATTTAATGTCTATGCTTACACGAATTGGAGTTTATTCGGGTACTGAAACTTTTACAACATTCTACACTTTTTACACTTTTACTTGTTTCAGTCATGTGACTGCAGCCATGCTGGAGCACCGCCTTTAGTCAAGCAAATCGAATCCAGGACTTATTCTTTATAAGCCTAGTACTTATTTATCAGTCTCTTTTGCCCAACCGCTAAGTTACGGGGACGTAAACACACCAGCATCGGTTGTCAAGCAATGCCAGAGAGACAAACACAGACACACAAACATACACACACATATATATACATATATACGACAGGCTTCTTTCAGTTTCCGTCTACCAAATCCACTCACAAGGCATTGGTCGACCCAAGGCTATAGTAGAACACACTTGCCCAAGGTGCCACGCAGTGGGATTGAATTTGGTACCAAGTGGTTGGTAAGCAAGCTACTTACTACACAGCCACTCCTACGCCTATTCATTATTTTGAATTAGGAGTGGCTGTGTGGTATTTAAACAACAACAAAAAACAAAAGTAGACACCCATAAAATTATCAACCATTTTACAAACAATAACTCTGAGCACCTTTTCAAACTCCATCTGTCTAACACCCGTGGATATGTTTACAAAGTCAGAAAACAGCACAGCTCCCATGACTTTCGGAAACATTTTTTCATGCTAAGAGTTGCTGAAGCATGGAACAAACTGCCGGCATCAGTTGTTAGTTGTCGGAGCACTGCATCCTTCAAAACTTCCATGCTTCCTGAGATTCGCCAACACTACACCTGATTTTCTCCCCTCCATACACACAGGCTAACATGTATCTGACTCATACACTGTTCACTTCCCAGACATTTGTACATTACTGCATATGCTTTATATGCACTTTCTGACAAGTTGTGGTGCATCTGAGCACTGTATACAATAATTTCATGATTATTATAAATAATTTGAGAAATGCAGGGAAATCTATATACAGAATAGGCGCAGGAGCATTCTACAGCTGGATGCCCTTCCTGTTGCCAATCCTGACCTCTTCCCAAGTAAAATGATATTCCACCAAGTTCAAACATATTTACACGGAATATTGCAAAGAAAGGACATCGCTTGCATGATGGTGACACTCACTGACAAGCGGCGATCCTTCGGTATAGGTTCTGGAAGTGGCTTTGTTTACATTTCTGGAGATAACAGAAACCCTTTTCTCCCACCCCTAACACAAACCTTAACCATGACCCCCCCCTTATATATAAAAAAAACAACACTTTTTTTAAATGTATCTGGTACTTCCGGTGGTTAATATAGGGCGTAACAAATATCAGAAAATCAAAAAAAAAATGTGTGTAATAGGTGTAAAACAACTGCCTATGAACGAATATGAAAAAAAAAAATTCGCGCACGCGAAAGGGGGGTGGGGGAGAGGCCTCGGAAAATTCACATCGGGAAGTTCCGAAAGCGTCTGAGGAGCTGACCCGGGCACCAAAACAAAAAAAAAATAGTGTAATATGTGTAAAACAACTTGCTCTAAACGAATATGACACAAAAAAATGCGCTCTCGCG
Organism: Octopus sinensis; assembly: GCF_006345805.1. Classification (NCBI taxonomy): domain Eukaryota; kingdom Metazoa; phylum Mollusca; class Cephalopoda; order Octopoda; family Octopodidae; genus Octopus; species Octopus sinensis. The sequence continues at coordinate 43,725 of NW_021833826.1, forward strand.
AAAGAGGGGTGGGGGAGAGGCCTCGGAATATTTATATCGGGAATTTCCGAAAGCGTCTGAACCGGGCACAAAAACAAAAACAAAAACAGCGTAATAGGTGTAAAACAACTTGCTCTAAACGACTATCATGAAAAAAATGCGTGCTCGCGAAAGGGGGGTGGGGGAGAGGCTTTGGAAATTTCACATCTTCAGTCCACGGCCTTTAAACTAAGAAAAAATAGTGTAATTGGTGTAAAACTACTTGTTCTAAACGAGTATCAAGAACACACACTCACACATGAATCATAAACTCCGTATTTCGCAAAAAAAAAAAATAAAGAGAAGAAATTCTGGAAAAAGTGAAGAAATGTTGGATCTCATTCCTTGGTTAAAGCTATTTTAAACATTAAATTTATGCTTTTCTTTGAAATAGTTCAGATATATGCAATTCTTCTCACTTATTAAGATGCATTTATCAGAAAAAAAGAGACAGAAAAATTATTATTTTGTGTCAATCCTTCCCTAATTATCCTTTATTAATTAGTTTTGGCGTGTATTTTTTTCCCAAATTTATTTTTTCACCTTTACAACACTGTTTAGTAAAGCAACTATTTATCTTTATAATTTGCATATTTGACTTATTAATCAAAATTCTCTACATGTAATATATACTAAGTAATGCAACCTTCATTTATGTGTTCCGTTCTGTATTATGCATGCGTGACTGTTTGTATGTAAGTGTGTTTAACTGTGCACATGAATGTGAATATTAAAGAACATATTTATTTACTATGATTGTTATTTTCAGAACAAATAAATCTTTTGGCTGTTATGTTATTGATGTTATTATTATTGCTAGTTAAAGGGTGGTGACTTGGCTGAATATTTTGAGTCTTGTAGTATGTAGTTGTGTTAGTCAATATTCTGAGTTCAAATCCAACTCATTTCTTTATCATCATTATCGATGGACCACTCAAAGAGGTATGTATACATTATCATTTTCGTAACATAATTTCTGTAGTATTTCAAGATGTTTCTGACACGTATTTTGATTCACATGGTGGAGATCCAACATTTCTTCACTTTTTCCAGAATTTCTTCTCTTTATTTTATTTTTTTGCGAAATACGGAGTTTATGATTCATGTGTGAGTGTGTGTTCTTGATACTCGTTTAGAACAAGTAGTTTTACACCAATTACACTATTTTTTCTTAGTTTAAAGGCCGTGGACTGAAGATGGGAAATTTCCGAAGCCTCTCCCCCACCCCCCTTTCGCGAGCGCGCATTTTTTTCATGATAGTCGTTTAGAGCAAGTTGTTTTACACCTATTACGCTGTTTTTGTTTTTGTGCCCGGTTCAGACGCTTTCGGAAATTCCCGATATAAATATTCCGAGGACTCTCCCCCACCCCTCTTTCTCGAGAGCGCATTTTTTTTTCATATTCGTTTAGAGCAAGTTGTTTTACACATATTACACTGTTTTTTTTTTGTTTTGGTGCCCGGGTCAGCCCCTCAGACGCTTTCGGAACTTCCCGATGTGAATTTTCCGAGGCCTCTCCCCCACCCCCCTTTCGCGTGCGCGAATTTTTTTTTTCATATTCGTTCATAGGAAGTTGTTTTACACCTATTACACACATTTTTTTTTTGATTTTCTGATATTTGTTACGCCCTATATTAACCCTTCCGGTACCTGTACCGAAGTTACGCCAATTTTTTTAAACAAAGTAAATAAAACAAAAATACAAAGTAAGGATCGACTGGTCACGACTAGCTAGCGCGGATGCGCGACTACGCGCGCCGAGACCCCTCTTCTTAAATAGTACTCTTACATTCGCGAGTGCCCGTTCTCCGTATTTTATTTTTCAGTATAAAATATTTAAAAAATAGATTAATCTGTCTAATTTCATCCATACTTTGTGTATTCTGGATATATTTCCCATTTCGTAACTTTTTTTTGACAAGTAAGGGTTATCTTGGTGAGGTGTGCCGTACTACTAGCGAACAGTGGTCCCGGTGCGCGCACTCGCGTATCCGTTCTACCTAGTCATATGTAGTGAATCATGCAACGACTTTTTAACCCTAATCTTAGTTTGTTTACAAAAATAATGTATTTACTTGGTTTAAAAAATTGTAGGATCGACTACTTACGACTAGCTAGCGCGGATGTACGAGTGCGCGCACCGGGACCACTGTTCGCTAGTAGTACCTTATCATTATTGGTATTATCATCATCATTATAGCCTTAAAGAAAATCTTTGTCAACTTACCGTATTCAGATACAAACAACGAGTCAGTGATCGGTAATTAAGCACCTTAATTAATTAATTAAGGCAAGTTATATCCCTTTATAGGGTTGTAGTACTTCAATTTTCTATGACTGGTCCGTTTCGTTCCGGTGTCTTCTTTGTCCCATTCCGTCAACGATTTTACCTTCAAGGTAATATAGAATATATACACTCACATACTCTAATCTACGACCGTTTCCAGCGCACGAACTGGACCCCGTCGCAGACACCGAAAGAAATAAGACATCTTTGACTTATATCTTCCTGATGTGACGTCAGGCCGTTGCACTTCCGATCCGTTTCTGACGTCATTTTCTCTCCTGTCCAATCATTGTCCTTCCTTCACACTTCTCTCTCATCTAAAGAACAATGCTTGGATACCTTTTGGGGATCTTTTCGGTTTGACCGGCAGTTTTTTAAAATAATTTCCACGTAACTAAACACTTTTAAACTTCGTATACTGGTAGAATGTGTTCATAAAACATCTTTTTCTCTTGGCTTTATTGAGAAAATTCTGTAGTTTGTAAGCTATTTGTTGGTTTTTTGTCTTCAATTTCTGCAATTTCAACCAATCAATGGCATCTATTGAGGTGAAAACATTCTGTGCCGTATGAATGTCCCTCGTTTAAGAAACAGATTGGGTTTATTTACATTCCTGAAGAAAAAAAGATACCCTTTCCCCCCACCCCTAACCCTAAAACAGATTGAAATGCAATCGATACTAGGGTCATAATTATGGGTGACAATTTCATATGACACCATTTGGAAAACTGCCGGTCAAACGGAAAAGATCCGGTGCTTGTGCCTAAAATTGAGAAGAATATATGGTTAGGTAAAGGGAGATAATTAGTCTTTGATGTCTTATTTCATGAGACGCATGCGCATTGGACGTGGTTCCTACTTGATGTTGACTTCCGTGTCAAAGGTCCTTTGAATGAATTTCTTTTAATCAGCTGATAATAATAATACGTTTATAATACTTAAAATACGTACTTATAATGCATTTCTCAACTGACATATACACACATATATAAACAACACAGTCCTTTATGAAACATTTGCGTAAGTATTAAACAATGAAAAAATTCAACGTTTTTTAATTCTGGAGACTTTCGGTTTTTGGCGCCTGAATTCTTTGTGTCTTTTCTGTGTTTTATGAATGAGAGATGTCCTTGATTTGTGCGGGATTTGGCTGCTATATCTAGCTATGGGAGAGAGATGTCCTTGATTTGTGCGGGATTTGGCTGCTATTTCTAACTATGGAAGAGCGATGACTATGAATTGTATTAGATTTGGCTGCTATTTCTAGCTATGGAAGAGACATCTTTTGGCGCCACAATTCTTTGTGTCTTTTCTGTGTTTTACGAATGAGAGATGTCCTTGATTTGTGCGGGATTTGGCTGCTATTTCTAGCAACGGAAGAGATTCAATGATTTGTGCGATATTTGGTTGACATTTGTAAATGTGAAAGAAAAATGCTTTCGATTTGTGCGGGATTTGGCTGCTGTTTCTAACTATGGAAGAGATATTCAATGATTTGTACGATATTTGGTTGATATTTCCAGCTGTGAAAGAAAAATGTTTTTGATTTGTGCGGGATTTGACTGCTATTTCTAGCGATGGGAGACAGATATCTATGAATTGTGCGGGATTTGCTGCTTTTTCTAGCTATGGGAGACAGATGACTATGAATTGTGCGAGATTTGGCTGTTATTTCTAGCTATGGGAGACAGATGTCTATGAATTGTGCGGGATTTGGCTGCTTTTTCTAGCTATGGGAGAGAGATATCCTTGATTTATGCAGGATTTGGCTGCTATGGAAGCTACCTTCTGCCCTCTCCGTAGTTGCATGTTTTAGTTTGAGAAATATTCTCAAATACACTCCAACCACTGAAATGTTCGGAAACCGATACTTTATTTTAATTTATCGATTGTTTCTCAGTATTACTATCGATCTAAATGGTAATGTGTTTCCTCATAACTTTCAGAAAGTACCTTTTCATATTCTGTGGATAAGGATTATATAGGAATTTGGGCAATCTTACGGTTCTAGTATATTTTACGTCGACTGACCACGTGTTTATATATGATCGTCGATTTCCGTTAAAACACTTTTATTTTTTTACATATGGGGTTGGGGGTAATGGGATCGTTAGGGTTAGGACCCTAACCCCAAAGATCCCATTTCCCCCCAATCCCATATGTAAAAAAATAAAAGTTTTTGTCGGAAATCGACGATCATATATAAACACGTGGTCAGTCGACGTAAAATATACTAGAACCGTAAGATTGCCGGAATTTGATGTGAAAAGAAAAGTACAACTGAATGAAGGTTGCGGATAATTTACACGTCGAATTATGTTCATCACGTATTTGAAAAAGATGGGGTGGCCAATTGTGAAAAAGTTACAAAAATCTGATTTCCACCTGCTTTTAAGACACCGAACACCATTGCAATTCTTGGGTGTAGTTTAGTATGGTACTATTAGCCTTGTGCCTAGAGTAGAAATGAATATTGGCAATGTTGAATTGCTATGTCATTTAACTATCCTCTTTATCTCAGTGACTCTTTTCTTTTATTTCAGAATATCACATTCTGTTGACATAAAAGAAATTACTTCATCCAGATGTGCCTTTGATAGTTTTATCAACTTTTATTGACTAAAGGAAGACGATATATTTATCAGAAGCATTCATCAATACATCTACGTTTTTATATAAAGAAAGTCTATGACAAAATATTGCGAAATATTTCTTCTGGACGATGGAATTAACAGCAACAATTTGAAGTCTTTGCTGTCTGGAATATAGAGGAGATGATTGTTTTACAGGTTAATTAAGCTTGGATAACTTTACAAAGGTGTAGACAATTGTCACCTTTTGATTTAGATCTCAGCTGAAAGAAACGGCATTAAATTATTCCCCAAAAATAGTGACAAAACTGAACACAAACATTCTCATAGAAATAAAATAAACACTATCAATGTGATATTTATGACAGATTATCCTCTCATAATGAATCCTTTAACTGAAGCAAACAACCCTGATACAGGTGAGAAACCATATCACTCTACTACCTGCAGTGTATCATTCTGTCAGAGTGGTGTCTTGACTATAGATGAACCTTCACATACTGGGGAAAAACCATATCCATGTGATATCTGTGGTAAATCATTCTCTCAAAGGAGTAACTTGACGCAACACTTATATACTCATACAGGAGAAAAGCCATATCATTGTGATATCTGTGCTAAATCATTCTCTCAAAGGAGTAACTTGACACAACACTTTTATACACATAGAGGAGAAAAGTCATATAATTGTGATATTTGTGGTAAATCATTCTCTCGTAGTACTTACTTAACTAAGCACATCCGTACACATACGGAGGAGAAGCCCTATCGTTGTGATATCTGTGGTAAATCATTCTCTCAAACTGGTAACTTGACTAAACACAAAGTTACACATACAGGAGACAAGCCATATCATTGTGATATTTGTGGTAAATCATTCTCTCAGAGTGGTCATTTGACTAAACACAAACTTATACATACAGGCGAGAAGGCGTATTATTGTGAAATTTGTGGTAAATCATTCTCTACGAGTGGGGACTTGAGTAGACACAAACTTACACATACAGGAAAAAAGCCATATCATTGTGATATCTGTAGTAAATCATTCTCTCAAAATTGTAATTTAAATGACCACAAACGTAGACATACAGGAGAAAGACCATATCATTGTGATATCTGTGGTAAATCATTCTCTAGGAGTGGTGATTTGACTACTCACAGACGTATTCATACGGGAGAGAAGCCATATCACTGTGATGTCTGTGGTAAATCATTCTCTTGTAGTAGTTACTTAAGCATGCACAAACTTACACATACAGGAGAGAAGCCATATCGTTGTGGTATTTGTGGTAAATCTTTCTCTCAAGGTAGTCATTTGACTAAACACAAACTTACACATACAGGTGAGAAGGCGTATCATTGTGATATTTGTGGCAAATCATTCTCTGAAGGTGGTCACTTGACCACACACAAACGTGTTCATACCGGAGAGAAGCCATATCACTGTGATATCTGTGGTAAATCATTCTCTCAAAGTAGTATTTTAACTGGCCACAAACGTAGACATACAGGGGAAAGACCATATCGTTGTGATATCTGTGATAAATCATTTTCTAGAAGTGGTGAATTGACTAATCACAAACTTACGCATACAGGAGAAAAACCATTTCAGTGCGATATTGTGATAAATCTTTCTCTTGTAGTAGTTATTTAAGCAAGCACAAATATACACATACAGGAGAGAAGCCATATCATTGTGATATTTGTGGTAAATCATTCTCTCAGAATGTTCATTTGACTAAACATAAACTTACACATACAGGCGAGAAGCCATATCATTGTGATATTTGTGGCAGATCGTTCTCTGAAGGTGGTCAATTGACCAGACACAAACGTACACATACAGGAGAGAAGCCATATCACTGTGATATCTGTGGTAAATCATTCTCTCAAAGTAGTATTTTAACAGGCCACAAACGTAGACATACAGGGGAAAGACCATATCATTGTGATATCTGTGGTAAATCATTTTCTAGAAGTGGTGATGTGACTAGACACAAACGTACGCATACGGGAGTGAAGCCATACCATTGTGAAATCTGTGGTAAATCATTCTCTCAAAGTATTATTTTAACTGACCACAAACGTACACATACAGGTGAGAAACCACACCATTGTGATACCTGTGGTAAATCATACTTTAGAAATAGTCAGTTGACTATTCACAAACGTGTTCATACGGGAGAGAAGCCATATCATTGTGACATCTGTGGTGAATCATTCCCTCAAAAAGGTCACTTAAGTAGACATTTGAGTATTCATACACAAGCGTAAAAATATCAATATAAAAATTTATTACAACATATCAACAATTATGATTTTTTTGTCTTCTACCAGACAAGGTGTCTCCCTCTTCAAGCTTGATGTATTTAACTTCAATTTCATTAATATCAACTTCAGTATCATGGATATATCTAAATATATCAACACAGTGAGAACTTTGATCTTTGAAGAGGATTGTGCTGGAGTTTTTGAGGAATTTGTTAGGAGAGAATAAAGGAATAAAAGTTTTAAGTGACATTGATTTGGTCTTTGTTGTGTTTTCATCATCATCTTCATCATCCTTTAACCTTCATGCTCCTACCTCGTTTAAATAGTTAAACATCAATGTATAGTTGTGGATAGGTCACCAATTTACCCACAGTCTGCACTGACATATATGTACTTAATAAATTATATGCGGATTTGTCCTTAATGTTTAATACACATAATGTAGTCTTAAACCATATCCAAAATAACTAATTATCAAAAATGTCGAAAATAACTTACTAAGTGGAAAATCCCGATGTTGTCCGTGTGTAGCAGACAAACACTCACAACAGAGATGAATTCAAATGAGAGGGAAGATTATACAAACAGCACTACTATGATGTCATTAAATTGTCCGAAAGTTGTTTCGCATATTCTCCAGAGAATATGTGTCAACTCGCCCCGGTCTCCACTATAGCTTAACCCTTTAGTGTTTAAACCAGCTATATCCGGCTCAAATATTCTACTCATTTTATGCTCAAACTGGCCAGAACCAGTATCTCACACCTACCCTGCAATGTCATTCTAAAAATAAACAATTACATCTTTCAAATCTTGAAGCTACAAGATAATACCAGATTAATTTTTTAAAATGTAAATGAATAAAGATTACTTTTGACATATTAATTCGAACGCTAAAGGGTTAAGGAAGGGATCTTTTCCTTTTCAACAGCAGACAATTTCTAGTTAACTAAACACTTTTAAACTTCATATACTGGTAGAATGTGTCAAAATAAAACATTTTTTTCTCGGTTTTCTTGAGAAAATTGTAATTTGTTTAACGTAGTTTAATTTTTTCGAATTTTAACCAATCCTATGCCCTCTATTGAGATAAATCATTTGCTGCGTCTAAAACTGAGACAACATCCTGTAACTAACCCTAAATTTTTTTTCTTAATTGTTAAGCGTGTAAAAAAAACTAAAGCAATGGAATTAAATTAATTTAACAATTAAGAAAAAAATTTAGGGTTACTTACAGGATGTTGTATCAGTTTTAGACGCAGCAAATGATTTTAGTTGAATGGAGGTAATCGATTGGTTAAAATTGCCGAAATGCTCAATTTTAAAGTGGAAATATCTTACAAACTATAGAATTTTCTCAATAAAGCCAAGAGAAAAAGATGTTTTATAACACATTCTACCAGTATACGAAGTTTAAAAGTGTTTAGTTAACTAGAAATTGTGTTGACATCTGCCGTTCTAAAGGAAAAGATCCCAAAGAAGCTATACTCGGTTCATATCGCAGTAGGAAATGGGAAGGGTGACCGCAATCAGTAGTCCGAATAATGCCACAGCATGTGTTGGATATTCGAAGGGTGATTAGCCCTAACAATGACGAAAGGGAAGGAGAAGCTAGCCCCATGTCTGTATGGAAATCTCTTACGAAAAGTAATAGAGGAGCAGTCATCGTTAGATCATTGGGTGCGCGTGCAAGAAAAATAATGAATGGATAGATGTGATGTCTGGAAGGGACCGGAAGCTGGCTGACATGACATCAAGTAAGGAAGCAACAGGCTGAAGACAGCCTTGTCCTTACGGGGTCTGGGACTCGGTTAAGTTATGTGCTAGAAACAGTTGCAGAGCAGAATATATGGATCTTTTCAGTTTGACCGCCAGTTTTTAAAAATAATTTCCACGTAACTAAGCACTTTTAAACTTCGTATACTGGTAGAATGTGTTTATAAAACATCTTTTTCTCTTGGCTTTATTGAGAAAATTCTATGGTTTGTAAGATATTTGTTGGTTTTTTTCTTCAATCTCTGCGATTTCAACCAATCAATGACGTCTATTGAGGTGAAAACCTTCTGTGCCGTATGAATGTCCCTCGTTTAAGAAACAGATTGGGTTTATTTACATTTATGAAGAAAAAAAAAGATACCCTTCCCCTCACACCTAACCCTAAAACAGATTGAAATGCAATAGATCGATACTAGGGTCATAATTATGGGTGACAATTTCCTATGACACCGCTAGAAAAAACTGCCAATCAAACCGAAAAGATCCGAATATATGAGTACACTTTATTAAAGTAATCTGGTCAGATTTCGGAAAAACACTTGAAGGGGAGGTTTTTGGCATAAGGGGACAAAGAAATCCACGGGAATGAATCCAGCCAATCAATAGAACCATCTTTTAGGGTATTGAATGACTACAATCTTTTCAAGGGAAGTAACAACTGCAACACTTCCACATTTGCAATTAATTAAATAATTAAGCTGATTAGTTTATTGGTTACTGAGTCACTGTTTATTTCTGAATAGGGTAAGTTGGTTAAGCTGACAAAGATTCACTTTAAGGTTGTAATGGTGATACTACTACTACTAATAATAATGTAAATAATAGAATTATTTTTTGAAGCGGGAACCTGACAACAATTAGGAAAATAGATCTCTTCGACTTAATAACTTTGAAGCTGAAATGTTGATTTGTTGTTTATAAAATACTATGACCGACTGTTACATGTGATAGAACTGAAATTAATTGGTAAAGTGAGAATAAAACAGCGTAATTAATTAGTAGAATGTGAGGAGTCCGATTGAAGAATTCCACATTAATATATGTTATCTTGTTGTTTATGAGGCATTGATAAAACAGTAAGTTGATAAAGATTTACTCTAATGTTATATTAATAATAGTAATGATGATGATGATTTGAAAACTGGCCCAGGGTCAGCAATGTTTAATACGAGCGATAAGTCGATTGCATGGGTTCCGGTTTTTTCCTGAAAGAGATGAAAGACGAAGTCGATCTCATCCGTATTTGAACGGTAAGTTGACAAAGATTTACTTTAAGGCTCTAATAGTGATACTACTACTAATAATAATAATGTGAATAATAGAATTCTGTGAACCTCTCGATGTTACAGTAATTATTTTTCGAAGCGGGAACCTGACAACATTAAGAAAATATATTTGCTCGTCTTAATTAATAACTTCCAAACTGAAATGTTGATCTGTTGTTTACGAAAACTTACGATCGACTTTTATATATGATATAAAGGAAATTAATTGGTAAAATGAGAGTAAAACGGCGTAATTAATTAGTAAAATGAAACCGATTGACGAATACCACGTTAATTTCTTTTGTCATGTTGTTTACGAGGCATTGATGAAACGGTAAGTCGATACAGATTTACGGATGTTTTCGGTTTGAACGACAGTTTTAAAAATAATTTTACCCCTAATCCTAACCCTAAAGCAGATTGAAACGCAATAGATCAATACTAGGGTCATAATTATGGGTGACAATTTCATATGACACTGCCGGTCAAACCGAAAAGATCCGATACTACTACTTCTAATGATAATGTAAGTAATAGAATTATGTGAACCTTTTAATGTTAAGTAATTATTTTGAAGAGAATACATAACATTAGGAAAATATATTTGCTCGTCTTAAATAATAATTTCAAACTGAAATGTTGATCTGTTGTTTATGAAAACCTATTATCAACTGTTACATGTGATATAAAGGAAATTAATTGGTAAAATGAGAGTAAAACGGCGTAATTAATTAGTAAAATGAAACCGATTGACGAATACCACGTTAATTTCTTTTGTCCTCTTGTTAATGAGGCATTGATGAAACGGTAAGTCGATACAGATTTACTTAAAGGTTATACTAATAATTGTAATGATGATGATGGTTTCAAATTTTGACGGAGGACTAGTAATCTTTAATGCGAGCGGGAGGAGGATTATATGGAACCCAGAATTTTCTGGAAGTAATGAAAGGCGAAGTCGACG
>NW_021833827.1:0-2500 GCF_006345805.1 Octopus sinensis
ACAGCTTGGCATACATACATACATACATACATACATATATTGAGACCCCCTTCGGTCATGAATGACCATGGGATTGCACTTAGAAAGTAACCCTCGGAGGTACAAGTCCAGGCAAGGTTGTTTATGGAAGACCATCTGTCACCCATGCATACCAGCCTCCCCTCTCCATGCCACTGATGTTATCCAAGGGAAAGGCAAAGGGGACAATAAAGACTGGCACTGGGGAACTGGAGCAACATGAAATAAAGTGTCTTGCTCAAGAACAGAACACGCAACCCAGTCTGGTGATCAAACTCACAACCTCACGATTGTAAGGCCGATGCTCTAACCACTGAGCCACGTGCCTTCACACACACATATACCTGAGGGGGTGCTGTAAAGTTCCTGACTTTACAGGTGGTTCAGGTAATTGATATTATTCAACATAATCTTCTCTCAGATTCACACACTCATTGCAGTGGCCCTTCAGTTTTTCTAAGTCCTATGTGTGTGTGTGTGTGTGTTGTGATGCAAAAACCGAAAAAAAAAAAAAGGATTTTTTTGTGGCCGTTGCCAGTACCGCCTGACTAGCCCTCGTGCCGGTGGCATGTAAAATGCACCCACTACATTCACAGAGTGGTTGGCGTTAGGAAGGGCATCCAGGTGTAGAAACACTGCCAGATCAGACTGGAGCCTGGTGCAGCCTCCTGGCTTCTCAGACTCCGGTCGAACCGTCCAACCCATGCTAGCATGGAAAACGGACGTTAAACGATGATGATGATGATATCTTTATATATAAAAGAGAAGTTGTGTGTTTGTCTCCTACGATTTAGATTCCTAACTACTCCCACATTTTGCGGTGCAGTGTAACCAAAACTGGGTTTCTTATAGTCGTGATTCATATCGAGCCCTTCTGGGTATTAGCGCGCGTCTACGATGAGTCTACGATTTAAAAAAAAATTTACCATCATTTTTTTCCATTTTAATGCATTTTTTCGCTATTATATAAGGGAAGTAACTCTCTAAAAATGTCTACGATGAGTCAACGATTTAAAAAAAAATTTACCATCATTTTTTTCCATTTCAATGCATTTTTTCGCTATTATATAAGGGAAGTAACTCTCTAAAAATGTCTACAATGAGTCAACGATTAAAAAAAAAATTTACCATAAATTTTCCCCCATTTTTAATGCATTTTTTTGCTATTTTTGGGCTATAACTCTCTAAAAATGCTTATATAGTTATTTCCCTTACAAACCCAAGCAACGCCGGGCGATACTGCTAGTATATATATATATGAATATCTCACGTTGTTAGATTTAGAAACAGTAATTTTCTAATATATATATATATATATATGAGTTGAATAAAGTTACAACATGGTCTGGTTTTCATGCTTTTTTATTATTATATTAAAAAAAAAATATTTAGTAATACTCTTTTACTCTTTACTTGTTTCAGAAATTTGACTGCGGCCATGCTGGAGCACCGCCTTTATAGTCGAGCAATTCGACCTCAGAGCTTATTCTTTGTAAGCCTAGTATTTATTCTATCAGTATCTTTTGCTGAAGTGCTAAGTTACGGGGACGTAAACACACCAGCATTGGTTGTCAAGTGATGCTGGGGGGGGGGGGACAAACAGACACACAAACATACATATATATATATATATATATATATATACGAGGGGCTTCTTTCAGTTTCCATCTACCAAATCCATTCACAAGGCTTTGGTTGGCCTGAGGCTATAGTAGAAGACACTTGGCCGAGGTGCCACGCAGTGGGACTGAACCCAGGACAGTGTGGTTGGTAAGCAAGCTACATACCACACAGCCACTCCTGCGCCTATGTTCATAAAGTTCAATTAACTGCCGAGAACTCGACTCAACTGTCAGTTAAATACATTTCAAAATCTGATGATTCCTAATAACGTATGAAAGCGCTGACGGAATTTTATGAACGTTACTAAATATTGTTTTGAATGTTTAACATACTCCAAATTTTTTTAAATACTATAATAAAAACTGGAAACCAGACCATGCTGTAACTTTATTCAACTAATATATTATTCTATACACACACACGCACACATATATACTAGCAAACGCACATGTCCTTTGGACGGTTTAAGTTGCTTAGGTGGTATTTTTTTCACCAAATAATTGAATTACTGAGAAGGTTTATGAGTAGCACGGCAATCTATGTTTCTGATTAACCTAGGAACTTTGCTTAGCTCCCCTTCAGGGTTGGCGAAAGCAATGTGGACAACGAAAAACCTGGCTGATGACAGTCAAGACGGATCTGGAACCCAACCTACGAAGCAATTGTTCCAGCTCCCCTTCAGGGTTGGAGAAAGCGATGTGGTGGACAACGAAAAACCTGGCTGATGACAGTCAAGGCTGATCTGGAACCCAACCTACGAAGCAATTGTCCCAGCTCCCCTTCAGGGTTGGCGAAAGCGATGTGGTGGACAACGAAAAACCTGGCTGATGACAGTCAAGGCTGATCTGGAACCCAACCT